>NW_026781269.1:195000-451383 GCF_030144855.1 Hypanus sabinus | reverse complement strand
CCCTGGATTAAACTGTACACAATGTCAGACACTTCACACCACCACTCGGGATCTGGGCACTGGTGCTTGGGTTCTGTGTCTCTCCGACTGTCAGCAAAATCGATTCTGTGTTTGAATTCATCCAAACCATCGAATATAAACAGCAATGCTTTTGGGTTCCAGACCTCTCTCAGTAACTTCCCAAAGTAAGGATACTGATCCAGAATCAGTTCCCTCAGATTTATTCTACAGTTAATAGAGTTTAAATCCCGGAATTTGAAACAGAAGACAAAGTGGAATTGTTGGTATATTTTACCTGTTGCCCAGTCATAAACAATCTTTTGTACCATTGTTGTTTTCCCGATCCCCGAGACTCCAGACACTGCTGCCGAACATCCAGAAGTTGATCTTTTGAAGAATCTTTTCATTTTGTCCCGAAAACAATGTGAGTACCTATTCTGAAATAGATGAGCAATGTGGACTTTCTCCAGCTTTTTGCGGAGGTGTTTTTCTCTCGACTCCTCGTGGTCTCTGGCTCTTGCCAGCAGCTCATGTTCCACCAGTGTCCGATCTCGAACAGTGGAAATGACCGTGAGCTCAGCGTATCGATCAACCAGCTGGAAAACCTTCATCTTCTCCCTCATCAGGATCGTGTCCACTCTCAATGTCTCTTATTCTAGGAGGAGCTAGTACATGACACATGCAATAGCACCCCAACCACAAATCTACAGTCTTCTCTGCTCTGAACAGCTGGTACGTGAACTCCGGAAGTAAGACCCCAACCACACATCTACAGTCTTCTCTGCTCTGAAGAGCTGGTACGTGAACTCCGGCAATAACACCCCAACTACACATCTACAGTCTTCTCTGCTCTGAAGAGCTGGTACGTGAACTCCGGCAATAACACCCCAACTACACATCTACAGTCTTCTCTGCTCTGAAGAGCTGGTACGTGAACTCCGGCAATAACACCCCAACCACACATCTACAGTCTTCTCTGCTCTGAAGAGCTGGTTCGTGAACTCCGGCAATTACACCCCAACTACACATCTACAGTCTTCTCTGCTCTGAAGAGCTGGTTCGTGAACTCCGGCAATTACACCCCAACCACACATCTACAGTCTTCTCTGCTCTGAAGAGCTGGTACGTGAACTCCGGCAATTACACCCCAACCACACATCTACAGTCTTCTCTGCTCTGAAGAGCTGGTTTGTGAACTCCGGCAATTACACCCCAACCACACATCTACAGTCTTCTCTGCTCTGAAGAGCTGGTTCGTCAACTCCGGCAATTACACCCCAACTACACATCTACAGTCTTCTCTGCTCTGAAGAGCTGGTTCGTGAACTCCGGCAATAACACCCCAACTACACATCTACAGTCTTCTCTGCTCTGAAGAGCTGGTACGTGAACTCCGGCAATAAGACCCCACCACACTTCTGCAGTCCCCTCTGCTCCAAGGGGCTAGTACAGGAACTCAGACAATATGTCCCAACCACACCCCTACAGTCTCCTCTGCTCCGAGGAGCTGGTACGTGATCTCAGACAAAACAGCCCTACCACCCCTCTGCAATATCCTCTACACGGAGCAGCTGGTACGTGATCTCAGACAAAACAGCCCTACCACCCCTCTACAATCTCTACACGGAGGATCTGGTACGTGATCTCAGACCATACACCCCTACCACCCCTGTACAATCTCATCTACACAGAGGAGCTGGTACATGAACTGAGACGATGCACCCCTACCACACCTCTGCTCCAGGGAACTTGGACATGGATTCAGGCAATTCCCAGATGTTGTTCGGAAGAGCAGGAAGCTGAACAGGATGTCAGAAATAACAGGGGATTCTATAGTCAGGGGGACAGGTGGGCGATTCTACGGACACAAAAAGGAGACACCGATGATGCTTTGTCACTCAGGTGCCAAGGTCCAAAATGTTTCTGGACACGTCCACAATATCCTGATAAGGGAGGGTGAACAGCGAGAAGTCGTGGAACATACTGGTACCAATGACATAGGAAGTACAAAGGGAGGAGTTCAGGAAAACAGAATATAGGGAGATAGGAGGGAAGCTGAGAAGCGGGATCTCAAACATAGTAATCTCGGGATTGCTGTCTGTTCCACACGACAGTGAAAATGGGGTGGCAGATAAATCCGTGACTGAAGAATTGCAGCGGGTGTAGGGATTCAGGTTTTTGGATAATTGGGACAACCTCTGGGACAGGCGTGCTCTGTACAAAATGGACGTGTTGCACGAATTCGAGGGGGACAAATATTCCTGTGGGTAGATCTACTGGAGTTGTTGGGACTACTTTACACTAATAAGGCAGGGGATTGGAAACCAGGATGGTAGAGCTTAGGATGAGCCTACAAGCTTACCTTAGATGATAGGTATAACATGAATATCAGGAAGGACAAGCTCATGATTGGGTTCAAACGCAGACGGATTGCATCACAGATGGTGCAATCAAAAGGGCGCAGATGCAGAACTGATGGTGTTCTATTTGATTGCGCGTAGCATTTGGAACAAGGTGACGAGCTCTTGGTGCAATTATATGTAGAGCAGTATGATGTTGTGGGCGTCACTGAGTCATGGCTGTATGAAGGCCATAGTTGGGAACTTAACATCAAAGGATATCATTTGTATCCAAAGGACAGGCAGGACCAATAGATGTTGTGTTGTTATTGATTCGAGATGGAAATACATGATTAGAAAAGAGATTTAGATAGGATCAGAGAATGTTGAATCTTTGTGGGTGAAGATAAGAAATTGCAAGGGTAAAAAAACATAAAGAAAATCATATATAGGTCTCCAAATAGTAGCCAAGAGGAGGGGTTGATACAGAAAAGGGAGCTGGATAAGCACGTAATAAGGGTAATGACATAATTGTAATGGGGGAATTCAAGGAAAATAGGAGAATCAAACATACGTAAGGTGTCGAATCGCAAGAGAGGCAATTTATTGAATGCCCACGAGATAGCTTTGTAGAGCATCTTGTGCTTGAGACTACGCGGGGAGAGGCTATTTTAAATTGGGTATTGTGTAATAACCCAGATCTTAATAGGAAGCTTAAAGCAAAAGAATCTTTGGAGGCATGAAATGATGGAATTCAAGCTGCAATTTGAGAGGGAGAAGCATAACTTACATGTACTTGTATCGCAATGGAATAAAGGTAATTACAGAGACATGAGAGAGGAGCTTTACGAGGTGGGTTAGAGGGTACTCATAGGAATAACGGCAGAACTTAGGTGGCTGACGATTCTGGATATATTTCATAAGGTGCAGGATAGATATGGCCCACAGAGGAAGTTGCTCTCAAACCCAAGAGGCAGGCAACAGTGATTGACAACGGAAGTTAAGGACAGCATAAAAGCCAAGGAAAGGGCATATAATGTACCAAAAGTGGGTGGAAAAAGTGGATGAATGGAAAGGTTTTAAAATCCAACACAAGGCAACTGGAAAAGCTATGAGAAGGGAAAAGATGAAATATGGGAGCAGTCAAGCCAATAATATAAAGCACGAAAATAAACACTTTTTCAGTTATATAAAGAGTAAAAGGGAGATAAGAGTTGATATTGGAACACTGAAAAGTGATGTTGGTGAGACAGCAATGGGGGACAAAGAAATGGCCGATAAACTTAATAGGTACTTTGCATATGTCTTCACTGTGGAAGACGCTTGCAGTAGAGCACAGGCAAACCAAGTGAGTGCTACTGATATATCACAAGAAAAAGAGCTCGGCATACTGAAAGGGCTTAAGTTGGATAAGTCACCAGGGGCAGCTTGACTACATCCCAGAGACCTGAGAGAGGTTGCTGGAGAGATAACGGATACATTGGCCATGGTCTTTCAAAAATCAGTTGGTTCTGGCATGATCCCGGAGGACTGCAGGACTGCAAATGTCACTTCACTCTTTAAGAAAGGACGAAGGTAAAAAAACAAAAAGTAAATTATGGCCAGTAACCAAACCTCAGTGGTTAGCAAAGTGTATTATGGAAGTCTCTTATGAAAGTTGAGGTTTCGAGGTACTTGGAGACTAATGACAAAATAGGTCAAAGTCAGCATGGTTTCTGTAAAGGGAGATCATGCCTGACCAATCTGTTCTCCGAGGAACTAAGACGCAGGGTCAACAAAGGAGAGGCAGTGGATGTGATTTACTTAGATTTTCAGAAGGCATTTGATTAGGTGCCACATATGAGACTGTTGAACAAGATAAAATTCTTTGGCGTTACAGGAAAGATATTGGCGTGGGTAGCGGAATGGCAGGAGGCCGCAAGTGGGAATAAAAAAGGCCTTTACTGGTTGGCTGCCTTTGACTAATGGTGCGCTGCAGGGGACTTTATTGGTTCTGCTGCCTTTGTGGCAAAGTCTGCGGATGATACACAGATAGGTGGAGGGTAGGTACCAGAATGTACACAAATTGGAAGAATGGGTTAAAAAGTGGTAGATGGAATACAGTGTTGGGAAACGTATGATAATGTATTTTGGGACAAGGAACAATAGTGCGGACCATTATCTAAATGGGAAGAAGGTTCAACCATCACAGGTACAGAGGGACCTAGGAGTCCTCCAGCAAGGTTCCCAGAACTTTAATGTACAGGTTGAGGATCTGGTAAAGAAGGCAAATGCAATGTTGGCATTTATTTCAGGAAGAATCGAACATAAAAGCAAAGAGATAATGCTTAGCCCTTATAAGTATGTAGTCAGGCAGCACGTGAAGTTTTGCCAACAGTTTTGGGGATATACCTCAGAAAAGATGTGTTGCCCTTGGAGAGAGTCCAGAGAGATTCAGCAGAATGATTCTGGGAATGAAGGGGTTAACATATGAGGAGCGTTTTGGCAACTTTGGGCCTGTACTCAATGGAATCTACCGAATGCTGAAAGGACCAGACAGGGTGGATGTGGAGAGTGCGTTTTCTATGGTGGGAGTATCCAGAACTGGAGGGCACAGCCTCCAAATAGAGGGGCGATCCTTCTGGAAAGGTAAGGAGGATTTTTTGAGCCAGAGAGTAGTGAATCGCTGGAGTGCCGTGCTGCAGACTGCAGTGGAGGCCGTGTCCATGTGTATATTTAAGGGAAAAGGTCCTGACTGGAAAGGGCATGAAAGAATATGGTGAGAAGGCAGTTGTATGGGATTCAGCGGACCTGGGATCAGCCATGATGGAATGGTGGAGTGGACTCGATGGGCTGAATGGCCTAATTCTGCTCCCATGTCTTGTGGTCTGATGGAGGAATAAAGGCAAATCTCGGCTCCACTTTGGATCTGAATTGTGAGCCATACCATGCTGGTGTTGGATGTTTCTATTGGAGGTCTGGCTACAGTTTTGACAGTTCTCGGGATATTTGGTGCTAAGAAAGGGAAACACAGAGGATTCTTTGGCAGTTTGAACGGGGCACGACTGCGCATGCGCGTGACGGTCGACCTGTGAGAACAGCGAGAGAGTTGAAAAAGCGAGCAGATTAACGGAGCGGACGACGTAGTAGCCTGTGACGGAGTGAAGGGAGACAGAGTAGGAAGGTTTTGGCTCGAGAGGCTTCGGCCAGAAGAGACTGAGGACAAACTTGCTCTCAATGAGGTAAAGCCGGATAAGCTCCTTTAATTAATCTAATTATCTCAGAATTAAGTAATGGAGACCGCCGTTAGGACAGCCGGGTGCTCCGATTTAGTCCGTAGGAAGTCAGAGCGAGCACAATTGTCCCTGATGACTACACCTGCAAAAGGTGCATCCAGCTGCAGCTCCTGACAAACCGTGTTAGGGAACTGGAGCTGGAGCTGGAGGAACTTCAGATCATTCGTGAGGCAGAGACAAAAATAGACAGGAGTTTCAGGCAGATAGACACCCCTAAAAGTCAGGATACAGGTCGCTGGGTGACTGTCAGGAGCGGGAAGGGGAATAGACAGGAAGAGCAGAGCAACCCTGTGTACTTTCCCATCAACAATAAGTATACCACTTTGGATAATGTTGGTGTGGACGACCTACCAGGGACAAGTTGCAGTGGTCGCGTCTCTGGCACCGAGACTGGACCCTCAGATCAGAAGTGAAGGAGAGAAAATAGGAGAGCAATAATGATAGGGGATTCGATAGTTAAGGGGACAAATAAGAGGTTCTGTGGGAGAGATCGAGAATCCTGGATGGTCTGTTGCCTCTCTGGTGTCAGGGCCTGCGGTGTCTCGGATCGAGTTTTCAGTATTCTCAAGAGGGAGTGTGAGTAGCCAGATGTCATGGTCCATGTCAATGACGTGGATAGGAAGAAGAAGGAGGTCCTGCAAAGAGAGTATAGTAATTTAGGTGTAAAGTTGAAGAACAGGACTTCCAGGGTTGCAATCTCAGGATTGCTACCCGTGCCATGTGTAGGGAGATAATCCAGCTAAATACGTGGCTAAGGAGTTGGTGCAGGAGGGAGGGCTTCGTGTTTCTGGAAAATTGGGCCTTGTTCCAGGGAAGGTGGGACCTGTTCCGACGGTCCTGAACTGTTCCTGAACTGGAGGGGGACTATCATCCTTGCGGCAAGGATTGCTAGTGCTACTCCAGGGGGTTTAGACTAGATTTGCAAAGTGGGGGGGGGGGCAGAGTGTTAGAGCAGATAGTGAGTTGGAGGAGGAACATGATCTTGCGAGAACTGCAAGTATTGTGCATGGGCCAAAGCCAGGTCTGACATATAGAGGTTTTGAGGAAAGAGAAGTAGATAAAGGGTGTAATATTAGTAAGGTAGATGGGCTAAAGTGCGTGTACTTCAATGCAAGAAGCATCCGGAGCAAAGGTGAATAACTGGGAGCTTGGATACATACATGGAATGATGATGTTGTAGCCATTACAGAGACTTGGCTGGCACCAGGGCAGGAATGGATTCTCAATATTCCCAGATTTCATTGCTTTAAAAGGGATGGGGGCTGGGGGAAGGGGAGGAGGGGTGACATTATTTGTCAGGGATACTATTACAACTATAGAAAGGGTGGGTAATTTGGCAGGATCCTCGTTTGTGTCAGTATGGGTGGAAGTCAGCAAACAGGAAGGGAGCAGTTACTCTGTTGGGAGTATTCTATAAGCCCCTAGTAGCAGCAGAGATACCGAACAGCAGATTGGGAGGCAGATTTTGGAAAGTTTCAAAAATAACAGGGTTGTTAACATGGGTGACTTTAACTTCCCTAATATTGATTGACAGCTGATTAGTTCCAAGGCTTTGGATGGGACAGAATTTGTTAAGTGTGTCCAAGACGGATTCCTGTCACAGTATGTCGACAGGCCGACTAGGGGGAAAGCCATACAGATCTAGTATTAGGTAACGAACCGGGTCAGGTCACAGATCTCTCTGGGAGTGAACATCTAGGGGACAGTGGTCGCCGCTCCCTGGTCTTCAGCATTATCATGGAAAAGGATAGAAATAGAGAGAACAAGAACATTTTTAATTGAGAAAGGATACGTTATGAGGCTATAAGGCTAGAACTTGCGGGTGTGAATTGGGATGTTGTTTTTGCAGCGAAATGTACTATGGACATGTGGTCGATGTTTAAGGATCTCTTGAAGGATGTTAGGGATAAATTTGTCAGGGTGAGGAAGAGAAGGAATGGTAGGGTGAAGGAACCATGGGTGACAAGTGAGGTGGGAAATCTAGTCTGGTGCAAGAAGGCAGCATAATTGAGGTTTAGGAAGCAAGGACCAGATGGGTCCTCTATTCATTGGAGTGTAGAAGGTTGAGGGGGGATTTGATCGAGGTATTTAAAATTTTGAGAGGGATAGATAGAGTTGACGTGAACAGGCTGTTTCCATTGAGAGTAGGGGAGATTCAAACTAGAGGACTTGATTTGAGAGTTAGGGGGCAAAAGTTTAAGGGAAACACGAGGGGGTATTTCTTTACTCAAAGAGTGATAGCTGTGTGGAATGAGCTTCCTGTAGAAGTAGTAGAGGCCAGTTCAGTTGTGTCATTTAAGGTAAAATTGAATAGGTATAAGGACAGGAAAGGAGTGGAGGGTTATGGGCTGAGTGCGGGTAGGTGGGACTAGGTGAGATTAAGGGTTCGGCACGGACTAGGAGGGCCAAGATGGTCAGTTTCCGTGCTGTGATTGTTATATGGTTATATGGGTCTGTTGAGGAATATAGGGTAGCAAGAAAGGAGATTAAGAAGGGGCTGCGAAGAGCAAGACGGGGTCATGAGAAGACCTTTGTGAGTAGGGTAAAGGAAAACCCCAAGGCATTTACAACTATGTGAAGAATAAAAGGATGACAAGAGTGAAGGAAGAACAGATTAGAGATAAAAGTGGGAAGATGTGCCTGGAGGCTGTGGAAGTGAGCGAGGTCCGCAATGAATACTTCTCTTCGTTATTCAGCAAGGAGAGGTATCTTGCTGACGGTGAGGACAATATGAAAGAGGTTGATGTTCTGGAGCATGTTGATATTAAGGGAGAGGAGGTGTTGGAGTTGTTAAAATACATCAGGACGGATTAGTCCCCGTGGCCTGATGGAATATTCCCCAGGCTGCTCCACGAGGCGAGCGAAGATATTGCTGAGCGTCTGGCTAGGATCTTTATGTCCTCGGTGTCCACGGGAATGCTACTGGAGGATTGGAGGGAAAGGAATTTTGTGAGTTTTACTAATAACCTGGACGTGGGTGTAGAAGGATGGGTTGGCAAGTTTGCAGACGACACAAAGTTTGAACTCTCCAACTTCCGGTAATTCCCTCCATCTCCCTTCCTACATCCCACTTTCACACTGTCTCATCTTCTAGCTGCCTATCACCTCTCATGACTCCGCCTTCTTCTACTAAACATCGTGCTTTCCCCTTAGATTCTTTTTTCACCCCTCCTGCCTGTCCCCTCCCTGCTTCCCCTCCCCCACCCCTTGATCTTTCCTCTGATTGGTATTCCACCCTCCCCCCACTTCTTTATAGGGCCCCTGCCCCCTCCTACTTTAGTCCTGATGAAGGGTCTCGACCGGAAACGTTGACTGCTCCTTTCAACGGATGTTGCCCGACCCGCTGAGTTCATCCAGCTTGTTTGTACGTGTTTATTTGACCACAGCATCTGCAGTGTATTTTGTGTTTACAATGTTTGCTGGTGTTGTGGATAGTGTAGAGAATTGTTGAAGGATGCAGAGAGGCATTAATAGGATGCAGAAGTGGACTGAGAATTGGCAGATGGAGTTCAACCCGGAGCAGTGTGAGGTGTTACACCTTGGAAGGACAAACTCCAAGGCAGAGTACAAAGTAAATGGCAGGATACTTGGTAGTGTGAAGGAACAGAGGGATCTGGGGGTACATGTCCACAGATTCCTGAAAGTTGCTTCACAGGTAAATAGGGTCGTTAAGAAAGCTTATGGGGAGCTAGCTTTTATAAGTCGAGGGATAGTGTTTTAGAGTCGCGAGGTAATGATGCAGCTCTATAAAACTCTGGTTAGGCCACACTTGGAGTACTGTGTACAGTTCTGGTCGCCTCACTATAGGAAGGACGTGAAAGCATTGGACAGGGGGCAGAGGGGATTTACGAGGATGCTTCCTAGTTTACAGAATATGCATCAGAGATTAAGAGAGCTAGGTCTTTACTTTTGGAGAGAAGGAGGTTGTGCGAAGACATGATAGAGGAAAAGAAGATATTAAGAGGAATAGATGGAATGGATAGCCAACGCCTCTTCGTCAGGGCACCACTGCTCAGTACAAGAGGACATAGCTTTAAGGTAAGGTCTGGGAAGTTCAAGGAGGATATTAGAGGAAGGCTTTTTACTCAGAGAGTGGTTGGTGCGTGGAATGTGCTGCCTGTGTCAGTGGCAGAGGCAGATACAATGGTGAAATTTAAGTGACTACTAGACAGTTATATGGAGGAATTTAAGTTGGGGTGTTAAAGTATGGGAAGCAGGGTTTAAGGGTCGACACAACATTGTGGACCGAAGGGCCTGACTGTGGTATACTATTCTATGTCCTACGTTTCTTCTTTCACCGACGGGAATATGCGTTTAGCAAACTCATAGATTTCTCCAGGTGTACAGCCGAAGATCCAGACGGTAAAAAGTGTTCTGAAAAATGCAAGTGGTTACCCGTCCCCCGGACACAGCAACAGAGTGTCTCCCAAACTCTGACAGTCTCGAAACATGCCCGTAAAGACAGGTATTTAGACTCAGTGTGAAATACAGACTTTGAGATTTCTGTTCTATCGCTTACCTTTCAGATGCTTGGGCATTTCAGGTAAACTCCGCTTACGGTCCATGTAGACGAACTGCCCGTCACCTGTTCAAACAGGTTAACCTGCATGAAATCTATTCTGTGTAATACTGTAAATTCATCAGCACTTACATCTGTAACACACAGTAAATTGTCCACCGTACCTCGTTCCCGTATTTCATTCAATATTCCGCTCAGCTTCGGTAAATGGTGATGTAGTTTCACAAAGGATTCCCACATCACCCTCCGGGCCCCGGAGCCCTTCTCCATCACCAGATCCAGGAGGAGTTTGGAAGCGCCCGCTCGGTTTCCCTTCTCCGCGAGCTCAGTCACGCCCTGTAATGAACAACGGGGAATATATCGAGGAGCGGAAGGATGGGTACAAATCTACTCTGAATATGGACTGACCCAGCACATTCTGCTCGCCACAGATCACTAACAGCCATTGAAGTGTTCGTACTGGGGAACGATTTTAAAAGAAGCCAGCGGGGTCAATGTGGAGTTCCTGTACGTCACAGATTGCGGGGTAATAATCAACCTGACGAGTTTTAAGAGGAGCACACATGCGTGAGTGAGCCAGAAATAGAGTGGGGAGTTGAGGCTTTGTGCAAGAAAGGGTTCAGTGAGAAGCGGCGGCGGGTTTAGGTCGTTTTTGAGTAATATTTTACCTCTTTTTCATGACTAGAACAGTGGGCATGCTAGGCAGAATAGTGGAATGCTTTTCCGACAGGGTTAGCAATACAGGGAGACCTCCATTTTCTCCAATAATTACACCGTCAGGAATTTCACCCAGCTGCAACTTCCTACAGACTGTGCTGCGGAATTGGAGCTGGAACTGGATGAACCCGGGATCACTCGGGAGCCTGACAGGTTGTCTGTCAGGCTATTCCCAAGGCGCAGGACACAGGTAACCGGCAGCGGGGCGGAGAGGGGAGGGAACAGGCAGCCGCTACAGGAAACTCCTCTATAACAGGTATACGGCTTTCAGTTTCGGGGTATGGCCTCGCAGTGGAAAGCCACGGTGATTATGCCTTTGGATCTGAGTTTTTCTTTGTGACTCGGAAGGGATGAACAGTGCTGAGCTGCACTGACAGAGGGAATTCAATGGTCAGTGGAACAGACTGGAGATACTATTTATGAGAACAAGGCATTTGGATAGCGGCTTGCCAATGCCTGGGATATCTCCCGTTGAGTCTGACACATTATGAAAAGGCAGGATGAACTGTCAGAGGTCGTGGTCCACGTTGTTACCAAGGACAAGAGTAGGAAGTGTGATGAGGTCCTGCAAAATCATGTCATGGAATTAGATGCTACGTTAAAGGGTATGAAGCCGAGAGCTGTGTTGTAGGGATTGCTATCAGTACCACGTGCGAATGAGGCCTGAAATAGGACGATAATACAGTCTAACGTGTGGGTGATCAGATGCTGCATTATGGAGGGCTTCAGATGTTTAGATGATTGGGCTCTCTTCCAAGGAAATGGGACATGGAGAGAGGTGAACCTTTTGCACCTGAACTGGAGGGGGACTGACAATCTTGCGGGAAGGGTTGTTAGCGCTGCATTTGGGTTTGGTGATGTGCTAAAATTGAGTTGCGGGGGATGAATAATCAGAGCGGATAATGGAGTGGCTGTGTGGGAAATGTGTTGTTAGGCCAACTTACAGAGTCAGGACTCTAAAAATGATGAAACTAATGTTCTGAGTTGCGTATTGTTTCATTGCAATGAGTATTGTAGGAAAGGCAGATGAGCCCAGAGAATTCATCAGCACATTGAATGGCAGCATTGTAACCATTGATGTGATTTGGTAGGAAGAGGCTGTTCAGCATTCCAGTGTTCCGTTGTGTAAGGCATGATTCATTCGAGCGGGATGAATTATGGAAGGAGAGGTGGCATAACTAGTCAGGAAAAATGTCCCTGCATTGCTCTAACAGGACAAACTGGAGGGATCATCTACTGACTGCATGGGTGAAACTGAACATTAAGAAATGGATAGTCATTGGGCTTTAGAGGATCAAATTTGTAGAAAGATCACAGACAGTCACGATAAACACAAGATTATGATGGTAGGTGACAGACGTGTGCAGGGAAACACTTTGGATCTGGTGCCATTAGCTTAAAGATCATTACGGAACAGGGTACGTCTGGTCTTCGGGTTAAGAATCTAAATTGGAGAAAGGCCAATTTTAATGGACTTAGAAGGGATTTGAGGAAAATGGATTTGGACCGGTTGTTTTCTGGTACAGACGTGCTTTGTAAGTGTGAGGCTTCCGAAACTGAAATTTTGAGAGTACAGAGTTCGAGTGCATAAATGACCACAAGTACAGAGTTTGACTGTTCCTGACGGAATAAAAAGCAACAATAAGATGTTTAAGGAACCTTGGCTTTTGAGGAATATTCAGATCCTAAGCACATAGCAAGTACTGTTTCGAAGGATCAAATGAGGTACCCGACGAGTACAAGAAATGCAAGAGTTACTAAAGGAGGAAATCAGGAGAGCTAAAGATCGGCATGAGATTGCTCTAGCAGACAAAGGAAAATAGAATTCCAAACTCGTCATCAAATATATTTCGAACAGAATTATGCCAATGAACAAAATTGGTCCTCTTGAAGTTCAGAGTGGGCCTTTATGCATGAAGCTGAAAATGGTGGGGAGATTTAAATGGACTTTGTTGCGTTTATATTTACTGTTGTATGTTTCACTGCTGTCTTGCCTCACTGTAAAGACCCTGAAGATATGCAGAGTCTTTGGAGTGAGGCAAAGAATCAGTGAAATCATGGACATTATACAGATTATAGAGGAGGAGATATTTGTTGTCTTGAAGCAGATTAGCGTGGATAAATCCTTAGTGCTTTCCTTCTTTTGAGGCTAGTTCAGAGAATGCAGGTGCTCCGCTAAAGGTATTTAAAATGTCAGAGGTGGAAGTATTGGAGGGTAAGTAATGTTGTCTGTTGTTTATAAAAACTGTAAGAATAAGCCAGGGAATCAAAGGCTGGTGATCCTGACATCAGTGCTAGTAAAGCTAGTGGCAGAATGGCAGGTATTCTAAGGGACTGAATATTAGTATTTGGATGGACAAGGATTGATTAGGGATAGCCAACACTAATTTGTGTCTGGTAAATCTCGTCTAACCAGGCTTACAGCTTCTTGAGGAACTCACCAGGCAAATAATGTAAACCGCTCAGTGGATGATATCCACATGAACTTCAGCATGGCCTTTGAGAAGATCCTTCATGAAAGAGCTTGATCAATAAGACTAAGTGGCTTACCATTCATGACATGGTAGTAATTTAGTTTAGATATTGGAAACGCAAGGGTCGTTAAGAGATGACTGGGGGTCTATGACTAGTGGTGTACGGCAGGGATCTGTACTGGGTCTGGTGTTGTCTGTCATATATATCAATGCTCTGGATGATGATGTGGTAAACTGTGTCAGCAAATCTGTGGATGACACCAAGGTAGTGACAGCGAGGAAGGTTATCTGAGCTTACAGCGGGACATGGAACAACTAGAAAAAGGTGGAATGGAGATTCGGAGATAGAATTTAATGAGACACATGTCAGGTGTTGCATTTTTTAAGGACAAACCACCAGAATACTAAGACATTGAGCGGTAGGACATTAAGCAGTGCAGTAAAACTAAGATATCTGGGAATACAGATCCATGGGCTTTCATAAATCAAAATATTGAAAACAGAAGTCGGGATATTATGTCGAAATTGATGTTGCAAAGGCTATTTTGAAACAATGGGTGCACCTCCCTCTCGGAAGGTTATCAATAAGAGCGTAGAGAAATATTACAGATTGTTGCCAGGACTTGAGGACCTGAGATATAGGGAAAGTGTGAATAGGTTAGGATATTATTCCATAGAGTGTAGGAGGACCAGGACAGATGTGACAGAGGTATACAAGCTTATGAAAGGTATAGATAGAGTTAGTGTGAAAAGGCATTTACTACTGAGGTTGGGTGAGACAGGAATTAGAGATCATTGGGTAACAATGACAGGTGAAAGGCAAGATGACGGGAACTTGTTCACTCGGAGTGTAAAGTGCAGCCATCGGAATTAGTTGATGTACATTCGATTTGAACGTTTAAGATCAGTTTGGATAAATTAATTCAATGGGGGTTTATGGATGTCTCCAGTCTGGGTTCAGTTCAATGGGACTAAGCAAACAATAGGTCGGTGTGGACTAGATGGGCAGAAGAGCCTGTTGCTGTACTGTTGAGTTTGATGACTACGGCTAGCTCAAACTATGGCAGGGTCACTGTTGATTTTCCCTGAGGTACTTGCTGGTGAACCGCAGCAGGTTCACCCTTCACTGTCAGTTTCCATGTGGGGTCCAGTTTCAGCCAATAGCTGGGAACTGGCAGTGAGGAGCAGCTAGTAAATACACGACTATTGTGCATGTGTGTCAGACCGAAGCCAAATGCTGGTGATGTTGAGTAAGAAGTTTGGATTGAAATTGTCAGCTGCCTCACGTGGAATGTAGTGTTCGGTATCGTGTGTGGCTCTTCACTAAAATTCAGTCTGCGTGGCAATAAGTGAACGCACTCCAGTAGCACGAGGACCATTGGAAAGCTGCTTCTTTGTAATTCTATGTTAGCTGTAGATGTTTGGAATATTTTCAGTGATAGTAATATTGCACTTCCCGGTGTTAACAGCATATGCCGTGGTAACAACAAACTCAAATTGTAACAATCACAAGGAACAAAAGATAACAGAAACATGAGGTATGCTGTGAAAATCGATTTTAAAAAAGTCAGCAGTTCAAATGAGAGACGATAGTCAGTGTTGCCTGGTGAGTTGAAAATGGGTTTGAAGATGGACTCGAGAAATGAGCTGAGAAATATGTCACTATATATCTGATTTTGGGAAACCCGTGGGTCAGCAGGAGAACACAGATTAGTGAAAGGCCATTAAGGTCGAACATTGGGAACATGATGTGATGTCAGTCTGAGTGATGTCAAGTGGTTCTCTGTCCACCTGCAATGTCCGTCAAGCGTCATATTAGTAAAGTCACCTGTCAATCATTGCCTGTATCCTAACCTGTCTAAAAATGAACGTGGTCAGATAACTGGAAAGGGGATTGTATTGGTAAATAAAGGTTCAGGGTATCCGCAGATTAAAATTCTTTTCTTGATGTTCACCAGAAGCATTACATGATTTTCATAGCCCGGAGGCACCGTTACACCGGTTCTGTCGGTCTGTAACAGATTCAGTAGAATCTACAATCAGTCTATGTTCCTCCCACTTACGTGATACTCTCGCCCGGTGAAGTGATCCTCGCCCATTAACATGGAGCCGACTCCCTCCAGACCCTCCTCAATCGCCTGCTCCAGTCGCTCCATGTAGAATCTCGTCAACCGGAACAGGTGGTGATCCTCACATTTTGACAGGAAGGCGGAGATTGTGGAGTTCAGATCTGTAGTCAAGCATGGAACATAAAATAGTAGATGTACCATGCGTATGCGGACACGATGCCAATTGAAACCAATCCCATCTTTAGGAACACGGTCAATGTCCCTCCGTTCCCAGCCTACTCATGAATTCAAACGCCTCTCAGATGCTGCTGAGTATCTGTTTCCAGTCCCTCCCTCGGCAGCACATTCCAGACACCGATCACTCTCTGTGGAAAACATACATCCTAAATCCCCTTTAAACTTTACCCTCTAACCTTAAACCTATTCCCTCTGGGATTTGTGGTGAAACTCGTCTGCACCCTCTCCGGACCCTTCACATCATTCTCGTGATGTGGTTACCAGATTTCTGCACAATACTGAAATTGTCTCTTAACCAAAGTTCATCTAGTTATCGCCCAACTTTAACAAATACCTCAACTCATCGTTAGCACGCTACCAACTGTGTTACCTCTTTCATGAGAGCTATCCATATCCAAGACCCGTCTGTACAACAAACTTATTAAGGGTCCCAGATTTCAGTGTGCACATCGCTAGCGAACTTGACCTCCCAAAGTGCAACTTCTCATATTTGCCAGAATTAACTCTGCCTGGTGACAGTCTGTTCATATTTCTAATTCGATGCTGAGCACTTTGAAAACAGTCCCAAATTTACTCAACACTGTCAACTGTGTAAATCGACTAATGAGTGCGCCCACGTGGTGTTACAAAGTATATCATTTTGAGTGATGCATAGTTTATTATGAATTTATTTAAATCACACACGACGCATGGCGAACCAGTGATCTTTGAGGACACTACTGGTCACACATCTTCAGCCAGAATAACGCTCCTCCTGTCCTGATTCTTGAAGCATTTCCAGGAGATCTTGGTGTCTGACAGTGTCAAAAGCTTTTGTATAGTCGATTAAACATAGGTAGATGTCTTTTTTTACCTGGATGGCTCGTTCACAGATCATTCGTAGCATGAAAATTGCATTTCTGGTTCCAGTGTTTTCCACAAAGCTCCATTGTTCTTTAATGGATTCTGGTTTTAAAAGCGTCTTGCTCTCATTCTGATTACTCTGAGAATAATTGTTCCCACCTGGTTCCTCAGGCTTATTGTACGATGTAACTCACATTCTGTTGCTCCCTCTTTCTTTGGAAGTGCGACGAACACTGATTTACTTAAATCATCAGGTATCTCCCCATGATCACAGATTTCATTTGCTATTTCTGTTATTTTCTCTATTCCAAATTCTGCTAAGGCCGGTATCATTTCAACAGCGATGTTGACTGGACTAGTTGCTCTGTTACGTTTTGTTTTATTTATGGCTGCTCGAATCTCTGATTTTAGAATGTTAGGTCCTTCAAGATTCTTCTTTATGTTCGGCTAGACTCGGACCAGACAGCATCCATTAGAATAGAAGGAGAAGTGAGTGAGTATGAAAATACCATGACAGGCAAGGTTGTGTCTTTTCACCTGACTTCTTCAACCTGTATAGTAAAAATGTCTTGAGAAGTATCAAAGACATCAAAGGACTCACAAATTGGAGGCCAGAATATAAATAACATCCGATATGCTGATGACATCGTACTAATAGCTGACTCGGAAACAGAATTTAAAGAACTACTCACTATAGTGGCAGCACAAAGAAATTGAAGAGGCCTCTAAATCAACACTAAGTGGACAGAAAGCATGGGCATCTCCAGAAAGACAAACATCCCACAATGTGTGATCAAGATCGGAAATACAAACATCAAACAAGTCAACAAATTCAGATATCTTGGCAGCCAAATAGCAAGCGATGGCAGGTGCGACACAGATATCAAATACAGATTAGCAATGGCGAAACAGGCTTTCCAGAAAATGAAGACCATATTAACAGACAGAAAGATGAGTCTGTACACTAAAAACAGAATACTGCAGTGCTACATTTATTCTATCCTGACTTATGGAAGTGAATGCTGGACTATTTGCCCAGCAATGGAAAAGAGACTAGAAGCAGCTGAATTATGATTATCAAGAGAATGTTAGAATATTAAAATATCATGGGCTACACACAGGTCAAATGAAGAAGTTCTCAGAAGAGCACAAGCAGTTAGATCACTCATAACAACAGTAAGAGAAAGACAACTCAGATTCCTAGGACACATCATGCGGAAAGATGAACTTATACTGTCTGGAAAGATCGACAGGAGCAAACTCAGGTGGCTGCATATCGGGGAAATGAAGTCATCCAAAGAGCGAGGGATAGATCCATGTGGAAAGCAATGGTCACCCACACCCGCATCGGACATGGTACCTAGACAGACAATCCTATTCTATTCGATGTGCCCAAAACAACTTTTAAATCAATGTACAAATTCTCTAATTAAGATTCCTTAATTCCTTAAGATTCCTTAACCTGAAACGTTGATACTTAATTTCTCTTTATAGATGCTAGCTGACCTGCTGAGTTCCTCCAGCATTTTGTGCGTTGCCTTCTCTACTTATCATTTTGTTTTACTTTAATCTTATTCGCCAAGGACATTTCATTGCTTCGGTAGCCCTCCCCCCCCCCCCAGATTCCCTGTTTAAAATTGCTCCTGTTCACTGCATCCCGCATCCAGTCGGTTCTCCCTCAATATAACGTTCTTTAGCTCGGCCACAAAAGACAGACAGCGGGAATCTCCGCTCAGCTCCATTGTGCAACAACCCGGAAATCCGGGGAGAATTCACCATTGTCCTTCCAAACGAGAAAACAACATCTGTTTTTCACACTGGCTGTTGGAGGCATTTTCCACATCAGTTTGTACCAAATATTCTGTCTGTTCCCTGGATTGTTGCATTGCCCGCTGCTGTATTCCTGAGCTTCATCTACTTATTCAGAAGCTCCTTCTCCTTTCACTCAGGTGAAGATTTGCCTGGTGAGCGGAGCGATTCGACCATTCCCCTTGTTAGGTCCTTGTGCTGGAGCTGCTGAATTGTTCCAGTGCTCAAAGTCGCTTTACCAGTAGGATCAATGACCCCGTTTGATGGTACTTTTTCCCTGCCCCTTTATCGCCTAAGTTTATTCCACTGAACTATTGATGACTTGACTACACGTCTAACATAAGGACAGGGTTTTAATAAGAGCACAGTGAGCATACCTGTGTCCATTCTGACTCTGACTGAAGTTAGTTGATTGTTGTCTTCTTGACTGCCGTCCGAGTGGAAGAAAGCCCCACCTGCTGGCAATGACCTGAATTACACAAATAAAAGAGAGAATCAGTGACTCTGAACTTCATGATTTTAACCACTTTTGTAAGGTCACTGCTCACTCTCCGACATTCCTGGGAGTAAATGGAGATTGGAACAAAGACCTCCAACTGAACACAAATTTCAAAAAGATAGCAAGGAAATATAAGGAAACGTTTTTAAAGGAGTGATGCATTGAAGCTGAAGAAGCCAACAGAATTGGACAATGAAACTAGATATCTGTTGCGGAAGATTAGAGAAATCAAAGGAACACTTCATGTAAAATGCATATAGGAAAATGAGTACAGGGAAGGACCTTACAGAAGCAGAAGACATCAAAGGGAATTGGCAGGTACACACAGAAGAATTGCAGACAGATCCAACAGCGAAGACACCTGCAATGACTCCCTCAGCGATCCAGAGCCAGACATTCTGGAAAGTGAAGTCGAACGGGAGATAGAAAACATTGCCAATAATAAAGCTGCAGGATATGACGGGAGTCCAGTTGAATTGTTTAAAACTAAAAAAATTTGATGCTGTACTGAAAACAAAAACAACAATGAACTTAAGGCTGGATATAGATCCGTTTTTATCTCAATTCCCAATAAAGGAATGTTGAAATTACCAAACTATTTCACATGGTAGCAAGTTAATGCCAAAGATCATTCAAGCAAGACTCCAGCAATATATAGATCGAGAACTGCCAGAGGTGAAAGTTGGTTTTAGAAGAGGCAGAGGCACCAGAGACCAAATTGCTAACCTACGCCGGATAATGGAGAAATCGGGGTAATTCCAATAAGGTATTTATCTATGTTTAATTGACTGCTCTAAAGCCTTCGATAGTGTGGACAATAATAAACGATGGCAAATTCTTAAAGAAGTGGACATATAATCTGCCTTGTGTGAAACGAAGATCAAAAAGCAACAGTCAGAACTGAACACAGAACAACAAACTGATTCAACATTGGGAAAGGAGTGCGACAAGGCTGCTTACTGTCACCATACTTATGTAATCTATATGCTGAACACATCATGGGGAATGTTGGTCTCGCGGACTCAAAGTTGCCAGATGAAAAACTAACAACCTCAGATTCTACTGTAATGGCTGAAAGTGAGGAGGATCTGAGGAAGCTTCTGATGAAAGTGAAAGAAGAAAGTGGAAAGCTGCCCTCTTGATCAATATTAAGAATACCGGCCAGTCCTATCAGCTCCGTGGTAATAAGTGGAAAGGAATTGGAAATAGGAACAGATTTTGTCGGTTCAACGCCTTTTATAGATGGCAAATGTAGCCACGAAATTAAACATCTCATGTTTCTGGGGAGGGCAGCAATGGGAAATTTATATAAAATATGATGAAGTGCAGAGACGTAACAATGCCTACGAAGGACCGTAGAGTCAAGTCTATGGTATTTCCAGTTGTGATATATGGCTGTGAGAGCTGGACTATTGGTAAAGCTTAAATGCAAAAGGAGCAACGCCTTTGAACTTGGATGCTGGAGGAAAGTGTTAAGCGTTTGTTGGACAGCAAGTAGATCCAACAAGACTATACTTGGTAAGATACAGCCAGAATGCTCACTAGATCCAACAAGACTATACTTGGTAAGATACAGCCAGAATGCTCACTAGATCCAACAAGACTATACTTGGTAAGATACAGCCAGAATGCTCACTAGATCCAACAAGACTATACTTGGTAAGATACAGCCAGAATGCTCACTAGATCCAACAAGACTATACTTGGTAAGATACAGCCAGAATGCTCACTAGATCCAACAAGACTATACTTGGTAAGATACAGCCAGAATGCTCACTAGATCCAACAAGACTATACTTGGTAAGATACAG
Organism: Hypanus sabinus; assembly: GCF_030144855.1. NCBI lineage: Eukaryota > Metazoa > Chordata > Chondrichthyes > Myliobatiformes > Dasyatidae > Hypanus > Hypanus sabinus. Next base: position 430,791 of record NW_026781269.1, on the reverse strand, counting down.
CCAGAATGCTCACTAGATCCAACAAGACTATACTTGGTAAGATACAGCCAGAATGCTCACTGGAAGGCTTGAAAAGCTCAAATATTTTGGCCACATCATGAGAAGACGGAATTACTTGGAGAAGAATCCAAGGTAAAATAGAAGGCAAAAGAAGGAGAGGATGACAGAGACTATGATGGATAGATAATATTATTCAGGAAATGGGTTTGACCTTGGGGGATCTTAGAGAGACAGTTTCTTATAAGAAGGCTTCGTGTGCAGAAACACTGTTTTATTTGGCTGAATTCATGGATTTTCATTTATGTTTGAATGACTATTGAATTTGAACATAAGTTGGACAATGATTGTATCATAAACAAAATACAGAATAAATATAAATGTTTTCGGTCAATAACAGACTTGTAATTGTTGCAATTTGTTCTTCAGATAAGTTGATAGTGCAGACAGGGAACAACTAAGCACCAAGTATCTGACCCACAGCATCTAATACCACAGTCTGCTGGCCCGATGTGGCTCTGTTTACTCTGTTATTTAAACCCAGACACCTGAAACAAAGACCAACCACAGGGTTCCTCTAGCTCAAGGTGCCATACAGTAAGATCATCCCTTGCCCTCAAAATCACCCCAGCACCGCAATTGCCGGTCAACACTTCACCAGTGTCCCCCACAATATACTGAATCCTTTTTCGTCCTCGCTAGTTCAGAGGATATTAACCCCTGTTTTCCCACTTCAATCCGTCGCCTTTACAGCTCCGCAAACTCCTTGTCGAAGATGAGTGACATTTAAAAGAAAAGAGCTTATTGGATTTTTCCCATGAGTCAGGATACTAAACAAGTAATGGGGTCTACGGGAAGGGACTCCTTAATGGTGAAGCCCATTGGCTGCTGTGCTAAAGTAACATTTGCTGCCATTAATAGGAGATAAGATAAATCCCGTCACTTCACGGCAGTTATCTGAGAAACGCCAGGCACGCGCAGCGTGAACAAATCGTCTCAACCTCAGCCCGGGAGCGCGCGGGTGACGATGCTCCGCGCGAGGGCGCGCGTGGGCGGTGGGCGGGGCGGTGAGCTGGTGCGTACAGTAGATGTGGAGACGGTAGAGTCAGGGACAGGGAACGGGGAGCGCGGTCTTCGGTCCCGTACTGTGCTGGCCAGCTCACCGAATGAGTCAAAAGTTATACCCACTAATGCAGCGGGGGCATACAATTAATGCACAAAGCTGAACGCAAATCATTTAATCAAGCAAACGGCTTGTGTTCAGCTCAACTATTCTAAGTAAAATCATATCTCCTTCCACATACGAGTAAGCTTACATTAATTAAGTTGTCAGAATTTTTCCAGTCAACACAACAAAACACAGAAGTGGACCACCCGGCCCCTCGAAACTGCTGTGCAGATAATGAGATCACGACCCAACTGATCTAAAATTTCATTACATATTCTCTCTTGTCCATCCCTGTAACACTTCAATCCCGCTGTTTATCAAAAATATAGGCCTTCAACAGAATCACAGTCTTTGCCTCCACTGGCCATTGAGCAGAGGAGCTCAAAACACCCACAATCGACACAGGATCAGTCGATGCACTCGTCTGAAATCGTAAATTCTGGAAAAGGAACAGGTGTTCACTGTAAATCTCTCACACCCTTGCTTCGAATCAGATGGCCGTCGTTCTTAATCTTTACCTAAACTGTGGAAAATGTCAAGCATGCAAACAGGAAACAGTAGGAACACATAAATCACCACCACCAGAAGTGGCTTAAAAAAAAACAAATATCTTCTTGATCGCTGATCCAATGCACAAACAACTGATTGTTTCGAAATAAAGGTCCGAAATAAATATCAGAAGATGAATTATTCTCACCTCAATTCCCGAACGATATTCTGACAGTATGGATACTGTGAATCGTTACTTACAAATAACCCCTCCCACTGCCCGACACGGATCTCTCATAACCATGGCAACACAGACAATGATGGAGGATCTCAATAGGTCAGGCAGTATCTCTGGATGAGTGTAAACTGTCGACGTTGCGGATCGAGTCCCTCCATCAGGACTGGACTGGAAAGGGGAAGAGGGCAGATGATTGACTGATTTGGAAGGTCCGGCTTGTTGTTCTGTGAGACTCGGGCTTCAGGGTCTACGAGCAAGCGGCTGCCTGTCCGGTCACATTCCTCAGAACAGGGAGCGGCCGCTCCGCTGAAATCAATTCCAAACCGGTTCGACTAGAGACTGTTGTTCAAATGTGAAGGAAGTTTAATATTGTATTTACCCTTTCTGCTACATGGCGCGATGTAAAGAACATGACCTATAGCCTTCAAGGTAACAGTATCTTGTTCCATAGATGCTGCCTAGCCTGCAGATTTGCTCCTGCATTTTGTGTGTGTTGCTCCGATTTCCCGCATCTACTGTTTTCTTTAGTTTGAGAAAGATCGGTGGCGGGTCACTGCCCTGTGAGATATTTCATATGTCACTACCGGGGTGAAAGATGCCTTCTGCTCGCACTCAGTAGAAACCACCCTGAGGAGTATTTGTGGTTGACGGCAAAGTCTTCGTTTCTCTTAACGATTTGGACAATGATCGACTCGTTACCAAGAACATATCAAGACACCGCTCTCCCACAAAATTCACTCGCGATCACGACCAAAGCCAAGCCTCACAGTAAACGCTGTATAATTGTACAGAATCATAGACAACACTTACCTCTGATATTTAACCGGACGGCGTTCAGTGTGGTCCCGGGAAATCACAGTCTGACTACCCGGGTGATCGACAATGGTCCTGCACTGGTGTGCTTGCCCTGTACGGAGAGTTGAGTCTGAGCTGCTGCACTAACCTGTCCGTCCGGATTTCCGTGTAGATCTCTCATTTTTCTTTCACCGCTGCAGTGGGGTGGAGTTTCTCTGTTTAACTCAGCGAGTCCCAGGCTGCGGATTTGATCCAGTCCGAGTTCTGGGAGGGTCTGAGCTCCTCCCCGTGTGTAAACAGGACTGCCCGGCGTAGGTACCGTTTCAGTTCAAATGTCTCTCACCTGTTTAGGTGTTAAGTCCAAGGAGACAACTTTCTGCTGAAATTAAACCAAAGTGTTCTGCTATATATAGATAGATAGATAGATAGATAGATAGATAGATAGATAGATAGATAGATAGATTGATAGATAGAAAGATACGTCTATATATATACACCAAAAATCATTAATTAACACTATCATTGAGATGTTATTGCATTTCCACCCGGATTACTATTGTCACAAGAGTCCCACTCGCCCACAGTTAACGAGGGGATCATTTCACAAACAGTCTTTGTTGATCCACACCCCGCCGGAAATACTTATTGAATTTGTTTCTCATAAAATGTCATATGTTCTAAATGGCCAGAAGTTTTACTGAGAGGGCTGGGGAGGGATGGGCTGATTGAAAATGGGCGTTACTGAGAGGGTGATGCAAAAACTTAAGTAAAACAGTTGTCAGAATGGCCGCCTTGGAGGGGGTAACGTATTATTTGAAAATCAGCGCCAGGGAGGGAATCGTGTGCTTGTTTAAAATGGAAGACTCACTCCCCACTATACCTTGATCTACTTCTTACTCTCCCTATCCCTCTAACCCATCTAGCACATCTATACCCCTCATGATTTTGTAGACCTCCGTCAATTTTCTCCCAAAATCTTCTGCGTTTCAATGAACAAGTCGTAAACTACTCAAACTTCCCCTCTAACTCAGGTCCTCTAATCGCAGCAACATCCTTGTCAATTTTCACTCTACCCTGTTAACCTTATTTAAATCTTTCCTGTTGGTACGTGACGCAAACTGCACTCAACACTCCAAACTGGACCTGATAAATCTCTAATGCAATTTTAACATAACATCTACTGCTCAACCTTCCTCAATGTGTTTAGTCACATCCACAAAAAATTCAACCAGGCTCGTAAGACACAACCTGCCTTTGACAAAACCATGCTGACTATTCCTAATCATATTATGCCTCTCCAAATGTTCATAAATCCTGCCACTCAGGATCATTTCCATCAACTTACCAACCACTGAAGTAAGATTCACTGGTCTATAATTTCCTGGGCTATCTCTACTCCCATTCTTGAATAAGGGAACAACATCTAGACACTAGACACTAGAATACTACAGCACAGTACAGGCCCTTCAGCCCTCGATGTTGTGCCAACCCATTTATTCCTTTAAAAAAAGTACTAAACCCACTCTACCCCGTAACCCTCTATTTTTCTTTCATCCATGTGCCTGTCCAGGAGGCTCTTAAATACCTCTAATGTTTTAGCCTCCACCACCATCACTGTGAAGTCATTCCAGGCACCCACAACCACTGAGTTGCTTCCTGTACTGAATAATTTATGAAGGCCAATGTGCCAAAAGATTTTTTTATTACTGTATCAAGGTGTGCCGCCACTTTCAATGACTTATGTACTTGTCTTCCAGACGGCTTTGCTCGACCGCACTCCTCAGTACCCTACGGTTCACTGTGTAAGACCTACCCTGGTTGATCATACAGAACAGGAACACCTCAGACTTGTCTGCATTAAATTCTGTCTGCCATTTCCAGTCCACTTTTCCAGCTGGTCCGGATTCCACTGCACGCTAATAGTCTTCTTCGGTGTTAACTAGACCCCCAATCTTGGTGTCATCCGCAAACGTGCTGATTCAATTAACCGTTTTGTCATCCACATCATTGATATACATGACAACAGCATCGGACCAGCAGCGATATCTTCGGTATTCCTCTAGTCACAGGTCTACACAGGAGAGGCAAACATCTATTACCGCTCTCTACCTTCTCCCACAATGCCAATATCTACTCTAATTTATTACCTCACTCTGAATGTCAGGCAAATGACTTTCCTCGGTCAGCCACTCACGTGAGAACTTGTCAAATGCAAAGTAGACTGCATCGACTGCCTCCTATTGTGGATGTAACAGGTATGATTGATCGGATAGGTTGTGTGTATATTTTAATATTAGGAGCGTTATGGGGAAAGGTGATTAACTTAGAGCATGGATCAGAACATGAAACTACGATGTTGTAGCCATGACTGAGACTTGGTTGAGAGAGGGGCTGGAATGAGTGATTAATGTACCAGATTTTCGAAGTTGTAGAAAAGATACAGGAGGCGGTGGAAGTGGCGGGAGGGAGTTGCACGACTAACCAGGGACAATTTCACAGCTGTACTCGGGGAGATATAATGGATGGGTCAGACAGAGTCCATTTGTGGGAATTGAGGGAGAGGCAGAGTATAATCAAACTGATGTTATTGTACTACAGACGCCCTAATAGCCACCGGGACATTGAGGCAAAGATATGTAATCAGTTTAAGGAAATGTGTAAAACATATATTTGTTGTCATGGTGGATTTCAACGTCCCTAATATAAACAGGGCCTTTTTTAGTGTCGGGGTTTAGTTTGGGGCAGAATTTCTTAAATGCATACAGGAAGGTTTCTTAAAGTAATATGTGGACGGTCCAATGAGAGGATGGGCCATATTGGACCTGGTTTTGGATAACGAGTTTCACCTTTCAGTGGGTGAACAGTCAGGGAACATTGAAAATAAATCCTTAACTTTCAGGATAATGATGGTTAAGGAGAGGCATAGTTACAGTGGAAGTGTTTTAAATTGAAGTAGGACAAACTTCGAGTGTATTAGACAGGAACTAAGAAGCGGTAATTGGGAACATATTACATCAGATATGTACAGGGTGTTTAAAGTTTAATTGATGAGAACAGGAAAGGTGTGTTTCTGTTAAAAGAAAAGACGGGGTTGGAAAGACAAGAGAAAGTCAGATGTCCGCGACGTAATAAATTTAGTCAAAAAGGAAAGGGAAACCTATTTTAAGATTCAGAAGTTAGGATGAAAACACATGATGAGGTGTTGGGCCTCCTAATGAGTATTAAGACTATAGGACCGTAAGACGTAGGAGTAGAATTAGGCCATCTGGCCCATCAAGTTCGCTTCGCCATTTAATCGTGTCTGATCGTTTCTTTTTACCTCTCAGACCTGCTCCCTGCTGCTCCCCATAAAATCTGATAGGTGGATAGATTCCCAGAGCTTGATGGGGTTTACTCCATTTCATTGAAGGAGGCAAGACATGAGATTGCTGGGACCTTGCCCAGTATATTTCTGTCCTCTCTAGCACCGGCGAGGACCAGGAGAACAGGCAATCCGATAATTTTCCAACTGTCTTTATGAAAGGAGTGAGGGACAAATCCTGGGAACTGTAGACCGGTAGGTCTCACCTCAGGTGGAGTGAAGCTGCTGAAAGAAATTATTCGGGTTCGGATTTTTGAGCATTGGGAAACCATGGCCTAATTAGGGAGAGCCAGCTTGGCTATGTGTTTGTTAGGTCGTGTCATACCAAATTGATTGAGCGTTTTGACAAGACGATGAGAGAGATTGATGAGGGTGGGGCACTGGATGTTGTCTACATGGATTTTGGTAAGCCATTTGGCAGTCCTTCGTGGATGGCTAATCCAGAAGTGGAGTATTCATGGGATCCGCAGTGAATTCGCTGTTTGAATTCAGAACTGGTTTGTGTATAGACGGCAGGTGGTAGCGGCTGAAGAGACTAATTCGAGCTGGTGGTCTGGAATTAGTGGAGCTTCGCAGCATCTGCATCGGGACATCTGCTGTGTGTGCTGTGTATAAATGATCCGCATGAAAATGCAAAGGGGTCGGTCAGTACATTTGTGGATCATACTAAGACGGGTGGAATTGTCTATCGTGTAGAAGACTGGCAATAAATACAACGTGATATAGAATAGTCACAGATGTGGCTGAGAAATAGCAGACGGAGTTTTTACCCAGATAAATATGAGGTGCAGCACTTCGGTAGGGCAATATGCAAGGAGACAGTACACTCTTAGGAACAAGATCCTTAACAGTTTTGCTGAGCAGAGAGATCTGTGATCCAGGTTCATAGCTCAATTAAAATGGCTACACAGGTCGATAAGGTGGTTAAGGAGGCTTATGGAATGTTTGTCTATATCAGTCGAGGCATTGAGCTGAAAAGTTAGGAGACTGTACTGCAACTTTATAAAACTCTAGTAAGGCCACATCTGGAGAACTGGTACATTTGTGGTCACTCCACTATGGAAAGGATGTCGAGGCTTTGGAGAGGGTGCAGAAGAGGCTTACACGGATGCTGCCCTGCACAGAGGGTATGAGTTATCATGCGAAGCTGGATAGATGAGCTGATCACTGGAGTACAAAGCTGAGCAGAGATCTGATAGAGTTTTAAAACATTATGAGAGGTTTAAATGGAGTGGACAGGGGTAATCGGTTTCCCGGGGTTGCAATGTCTGATACCAGAGTGCATGCATTGAAGGCAGGAGGGGGTAGCTTCAAGGGGGATGTGAGGGGTGAGCTTCTTTATTCAGAGTCGTGTTCAGAGAATGTGCTGCCTGGTATGAGGGAGAGGCCAAGACATCAGTGGTTTTTAAGAGACGTTTGGATAGGCACATTGAAGTAAGGAAGACTGGGGATATGGACATGGTGTTGGTGGGAGGGATTAGTGTCTGTGTGCTTTGATTTGCCTCTGAGGTGCTTCAGCACTACATTGAGAGCCGCATGGTCTGTTCCTGCGATGTGCTGTTCTGTGGAAGAGTTTTCCAGTCCGTCCTGACTGAGCAATGACAGAACATTTTCCCTGACTAGTAACGCCGCAACCCCCCTTTAATCCCTCCCACTCTCGTGCGTCGAAAACAACGGAACCCCGAAATTCTGAGCTGCCAGGCCTGCCGTCCTGTAAACAAGTCTAATGGCTACAGTAGCTGATCTGCCTATCCTTCAATAATTATTACACGGAATTATTAGTTATACCATTAGGACATGATGAAGTCGTACTTAACCTTTTGATTCCTCACTCTCTCTCCACTCCTTACTCCCTCACCTTTCCACCTTTCTCTCCTATCCAAGTCACACGCTCTCTACCTCTCACTCACCCTCTCATAATCCTTCAGACCCTTGCCCTCACGGTCTCCTCCTCAAACACCCTCTCTCCCCTCGCTGTCGTCCGCTCTCTCCCTCTCCTCACCCCTCACTCTCTCCTCTCTCTCCATCTCTCTCCCTAACTCGCTCTCTCGCTCCCCCTTCTCACTCCCTCTATCTGCCCCAAATAGTGAAACATCTTCAATTTTCCCCTCTCCAATTTCCACACCCACACCCTGCCCTTCCCCTGCCCTGCTCACCCCCTGACTATTCCCGTGTACCTTTTGCTCTCTCTCACATGTACACCAAACCCATTTAAAAGTTTACTGGTAACTGTGACCGGGACTGAACCAGGTTCCTGATACTTGATAATGTTCTTTATATTGTGCAATGTCAAGGATGGGTATGCCAAGGGTTGAATTATTTAAAGGGATCTTGAAAAAATAGTTTTTAAAACAGCAGCAGATTCTGTGAGTCTCAGGTGAACATAAAATACTTAAAATCGCAGCAAACGGGGAAGCAACTGTAACTGCTGACGTGGCGGGTTCACGACTCCAAGCAATTTACTATATATCACTTGTTGTTTTATCGCATTATCCTGCAGCGGAAATGATTAAATACATTATTGAAGTGACTTTTTTCACACCCGCATGAGGGTGAATTGTCAAAGTGGTCCGATTTGATTTCAGCAAAAAGGCCCTTCCCTGTTCTGCGGAATGCGCCCGGAGTCAAACAGAACAACAACCCATATCTTCCAAATCAATGATCTGGCCTCTTCCTCATTCCTTTCCATTCCACTGACGGGTCTTGGTGCGAAACATCGATTAATGGTTCACTTCCATGGATGCTACCAGACCTGCTGAGTTACTGCAGCATCTTCAGTGTTACCATGGTTACGAAAAATCGGCGCGTGGAAGCGTGTGGGCCAGTGGGCGAGGCAGTATGAAACTACTTCAAACCACATCCACGCTGTTGAATTGTATTGGGGGGGGGGAGATTAGTTGTGAATAATTCAACTTCTGATATTTATTTTGGACTATCATTTAATCACCCCATTGTCTGCATTATGGATCGGACATCAGGGAGTCATAGAATCATAGAAAAGTATAGCACAGAAATAGACGCTTCGGCCGAGGAATTTAAACTGCCTAATCTCATCGACCTGCGCTGGGGCCATAGCCCACCATCTAAATTATTAATCCCACCGACCTGCGCTCGGGCCATAGCTCGCCATACCCCCACCATCTAAATTATTAATCCCACCGACCTGCGCTGGGGCCATGGCTCGCCATACCCCCACCATCTAAATTATTAATCCCACCGACCTGCGCTGGGGCCATAGCTCACCATACCCCCACCATCTAAATTATTAATCCCACCGACCTGCGCTGGGGCCATAGCTCACCATACCCCCACCATCTAAATTATTAATCCCACCGACCTGCGCTGGGGCCATAGCTCGCCATACCCCCACCATCTAAATTATTAATCCCACCGACCTGCGCTGGGGCCATAGCTCACCATATCCCCACCATTTAAATCATTAATCCCACCGACCTGCGCTGGGGCCATAGCTCACCATACCCCCACCATCTAAATTATTAATCCCACCGACCTGCGCTGGGGCCATAGCTCGCCATACCCCCACCATCTAAATTATTGATCCCACCGACCTGCGCTGGGGCCATAGCTCGCCATACCCCCACCATCCGAATGATTAACCTCATCGACCTGCGCCGGGTCTAGTGCCCTACCATCCAATCGATCAGTTAGACAGTGATATGGTGTTCTCATGCACTACTCTTGCTGGCCGCTAATTCCAGGATCCTCTGAGTCAAGAAGTTTCCACTCACGTTCCTCTTAAACTTATCATCATTCACTCTTCACCCATGACTTTTTGTTGTAGTCCCACTCACCATCAGAGGAAAAAGATTCTTTAGACTTACCCTATATGTATCATAATTTCGTATACCTCGATCAAATTTCCTCTCAATTCTATTGAATCTGTCCTATACCTCACGTCATCCTGACCCGGCAACATCATTGTAAAATGTTTCAGTATCCTATAACCGTATTCACATCTTTACTGCAGGTAATCTTTCACACTGTTCTCCAAAGTCTTATACAAATTCAACATAACATCGCATCTCCTGTACTCAATACATAGATTTATGAAGGCGATTGTTTGAAAATGTATTCTTTACGACCCTATCTAACTGTCACGCTACATTCAATGAATTATGGAACTGTAACCCCAAGTCCCTTCGTTCCTCCACACTCCTCAGTACCCTATCTTTCACTGCTTCAGTCCTACCCTGGCTTTTCCTACCTAAGAACAACACCTCACACTTGTCCGCGTTAAATTACCTTTGACGGTTTTAGCCCATTTTTACAGCTGGTCCAATTCCCTCTGCAAGTCATAATAACCTTCCTCGCTTTCGACTACACCCCTAACCTTGGCGTTCTCTGCAAATTTGCTGACCTAGATAACTACATTGTCATGTAGATTGTTGTTTTCGATGACAAAGAACAACCGAGCCAGCGCTGATCTCTGCAGCTTTCCAGTCAGAGAGGTAACCATCTACAGCTACTTTCTGGTTTCTCCCACCAGGACAATATCTTATCCAGCTTATTGAATGCCGAGTGACTGGACCGACTTGGCTATCCTCCCATGCGAGACTTTGGCAATCCCCTTCTAAAGTCCATGAAGACTATATCCACTGCCTTGTTTTCATCAACTTTCGTGGTAACACCCTCAAAAATATCGATAAGATTGCTGAGACAAGGCCAACCACGTACGACTCCATGTTGACTGTCCATAATCAGTCGATGTCTGTCAAATAATTTATATATCCTATCCCTTAGAATAGCTCCCGATATCCTTCCCACTGTTGATATCAGACTCACCTGCCTAAAACATTCTCACAGAGTTGTTGACCCTTTCTGAAACAGAGGATCCTCTATAATCCACAGAGGATCCAGGACCTCAGTACTTATACAGACTCTCTATCCATCTCCCAAGTAAATTCAGATGCAGAATATCCATCTCTTCCATCTCTTCATCTCCCCATCTCCTTTGGCTCCATGTATGGTTTACCGTTCTGATCTTTCAGAGGCCCTTGCAATCCTTTTGGTCTAATCTGTATAATCCGTTAGCACTGGCCTTCACCCAAAGCATTCATTTAGCACACTTGATTTCTTTCCAAGAATTACCTTGCATTTCGTATACTCAATAACAACCGACCTGCCTACATCTAGTATGGAACTCCTTTTATCTCGTAACCAGAGCCTCAACATCTCTCCAAAAAAACAAGGATCACTAAACTAGTTTTCCTTGTCTTTTATTCTGATAGGCACATACATACTTTATACTGTCAACATTTCACATCTGAAGGTCTCCCGATTATTAGAACGCCTTTGCCGGAGAACAGCCTGTCCCATTCCATAGTGGCCAGTTCATTTCTGATACCAAAAAAAATTGTCCTTTCCAAATTTTAATCTCAACCTATGCAGATACCCCTTTCCATTTTTCCTCTCAATCTGGTGGTATTGTGATCACGAGATGCAAAGAGTAGCCCTCCACTCCCCTCTCTCCTTGCTGCCCACCTCACTCATTCCTCTCTCCTATGCTTCCCGGTCACTCACCCTCCTTACTCACTGCACTTTTCTCTCACCCCTCCCACTCGCCTCCTCCTGCACACTCCTTCCTCTCTCTCAATGAGCCCTCCTCGCATCCCTCTCCATCATCGCCTCTCCCATTCTGCTGAACCCTCTTCCTCCACTCTCTCCCTTCTCCTCATTTCTCACCTTCCTCACTCTTATCCCGTTCCGCTCCTTACCCGTGACTCACCCTCTCTCCAACTCTTTCTCTTATCTCCCAGGCGCGCTCGCTACCACTCTCACTTACCCTCTCCTAATGCCTCATACCCTTTCTCTCAAACTCTCCCTCTCTCTCCCACTCTATCTGTCCCTTTCTCTCCCCTTTCCCTCCATCTGTTTCACTGTTCCCTCTTCCTCCATCTCCTCATTCTCTCTCGCCCTCTCCATGTCTCCCATCTCTTTAACTCTCTCCCACTCTTCCTGCTCCTGACAGAACTTCATCTTCCCCCTCATCAACTTCCACACACTCATCCTGCCCCTCCTCCGCCTGCTCACCCCTTCAAACTCCCCTCCTCCTTTCCAGCAGCCTCTCCCTCCCCCTCACTCTCGCGGATACAGCAAACATTTGAAGGTTACTGGCAGCGGTAACAGGGAACATTGCCAAGTTAATGTTGCGGTTATGAACGCCACGGCCAGATTATTTGAAGAAATCATAAAAATACTTGTAGAATAATTGCTGATGATGCGAGACCGAAGGAACATAAAATGCTGGAAACTCGCAGAAATCACTCCCAGCCCTGTAACGGGTTATTTTGCGGGTTCGAGACCCCAGGTAAATTTCTTAAAGACACATTAATGGTTCAATCGGTCTTCCCTGCAGCAGACATGGTTAAATACATTATAAAATTGAATGATTTCACACCTGAATGACAGTGAATTGTCGAGCCGGTCGGATTTGATTTCAGCAGAAAGGCCGTTCCCTGTTCCGAGGAATGTGGGGTCCAGCAGATGCTTCCACACAGACCCTGAGCTCCGAGTTTCACAGAACAACCACCCGCATCCATGGTCTGCCCTCTTTACCCTTCCTTTCCAGTTCCACTGAAGGGTCTTGGCCCGAAAGCTCGACTTATTTCTCCGTTCCAAAGATTTTGCCGGTCCTGCTGGGTTCCTCCAGCATTTTGTGTGTTACCATGGTTACGAAAGATCAGCGTGTGGGTCAGAGAGAAGGGGCAGCTTGAAAAGTCTTCAGAACATATCCTCCTTGTTAGAATATTCCTGGTGAATTAAGCTGTGAAAAATTAAGATTCTGAAAATTATTTCTGATCTCTGGTTAGTTAACCCGTTCTCTGTTATGAATCAGAGATCAAGGTGATATAGAAACGTACAACACAAAAACAGGCCTTTCGGCTGAGCCATTTAAACTGCCTAATCCCTTCGAGCTGTACCGGGGCCAAAGCCCTTCACGCCCCTCCCATCCAGACTGTCTCTTAATGGTTGAAATCGAACTGGCTTGTAACATGTGTATCCAGCAGAACGTTCCGCACTCTCTGGACCTTCTGAGTGAAGATGTTTCCCCTCATGATCCCCTGAAACTTTTCATTTTCAACCCTTCACCCATGACCTCTGGTTGTAGCTCCACCCAACCTCAGTGGAAAACGACTGATTGCGTTTACCCTCTCAAGCCCTCTCATAATTTTGTTTATCTCTATCATATCTCCTCTCGATCCACTTCGTTCAATGGAATAAACTTCGAACTTTTCAATCTTTCCTTACAACTTAATTTTTCTAAAATTTGTTTTCTTTATATATTTAAAAAGGTATTTTAGAAACTGCAGATGACGCGAGTCCGGAGTAAAAATAAAATGCTGGAAACTCTCTGCGAACGGGGTAGAGTGACTGGTAAAGCTGCGTGTTTGAGACCCCAGGTAGTTTTCTTTGAATCACGTTAAAGATCCTATCACTCTTCCCTGCAGCAGAAATGGTTAAACACAATATTAAAGTGTTGTTGTTCACACCTGAATGAGAGTGAATCGTCGAACCGGTAGGATCTGATTTCAGCAGAAAGGCCGCTCCCTGTTCTGAGGAATGTGGGCGGACAGGCCGCTGCTGTCACACAGACCTGAGCCCCAAGTCTCTCAGAACAACAACCCGAACCTTCCGAATCAATCAGTAACCCGGTTTCTTCCCAGACTGGCGAGATGGAGCAATTGATGTATTGGGCGGGGCAGTTTTAACGACCTCAAAACAGATCCAAGAACATACTTGGGGAATGTAGGAGTGAACAATACAACTTCTGATTTTTACTTCGGATCTTTGTGTAATCAACCCGTGGACTGTTGTGAATCAGCGACAAAGGAGTCAGAGAGTCACAGCGTTAAAGTGACAGAGAAAAGTACAGCACAGGAAAAGGTCTGTCAAAACTGCCTGCTCCATCGACCTGCACCGGAGAGGTATCTACCATAGCCCTACCTTCAAAACTATTTCCTAAACGTTGCAATCCAGTTCGCATGCCCCACTAGTGCTGGCAGCTCGTTCCACGCTCTCAGGACCCACTGAGTCAGAATGTTTTACCTCATGTCCCTTTTAATTTCTTGACCTTTCACCCTTCACCCATCAGCTCCGGTTGTGGTTCTACCAACATTAGTTGAAAATCCTGCTTGTATATACCTTATCTATACCCCTCATAACGTTGTATACCACCGTAAAATCTCCTCTCGAATCTTCTATATTCTAAGGAACCAGTTTTAATCTATTCAATCTTATAAAGCAGGTTTTCCAGAGCCAGCCAAATCCTTGTAAACTCGTCTTGCCCTCTTTCAACCTGAGTTCATTTTCCCTGTGGGGAGCTGACCAAAGCTGTGCTCAACCTTTCAGATTAGACACCGACAGAGTCCTGTACAACCTCAGCTTACCATCCCGTCCCGTGTACTCGGTACTTTGGCCTGTGTACCGGCAGCTTGCTTCTGATCTGTGACGTCATTTTGCCAGCTGGCCCACGTTCCGCTGCAAGCCGCTGTCGTATTCCCGCCGCCGAACGCACTTCTACGTTTGGCGTCATCCGAAACTGTCCAGATGCGTTTAACCACATTATCATTCAGATCGCTAATATCGATGAAAACAGCAGAGGACGGTCCCTAGTTTATCCTCCTAGTTTGCCTCAAGTCAGCAAACAAAACCTCGGTAATTTGTATAGTCCATGGTGTTGATGCCGTTTTGCCTTCCCTCCATAGACTCTCTCCGTACCCCAAGTAAATACAGATGCCAATTAAATGCATTCCTTTGGCTGCAGACTCGGTTTACCACTCTGATCTCCCAGAGGACCAAGTCAGTCTCTAGCTTTCCCTTAGCTCTTAGCATAGCAGCATCACCCCGAGGAATCTTCTTCAGATTTTCTGCTACGGCATCACCGTGCCTTCTTTTGAGCCTTCTGCTTTCTGTCGTAAGCGTTCTCTTGCATTTCTTACCGTCCTCGTTGCACGATGGGTTTCCGGCGGTTCTCCATCTCCTGGTCTCTGGCACCCTTCCCCACGTCAGCACACCGGTCACTCCTGCGCCATCTGCTGGTGACTAAAAGGTGCCCGACGGTTAATCCATTCGTCAGAACCATCAGGAATGGGATTTACAGAGGTGAGGATGCAATTAAATAAGTTCATTGACATCGCGAAAGATAGGGACAAACAGTATACAGAAGGTAAACAAATAAATGGAGTGAACATCATTGTATAATACTGTGAGAAATGAAAATACCAGTAAATGTTTCTTAACCAGCTAACCACTGTCACTGTCCGCAGATGCATTGCCGTGATTTTCGAGATGCAATATTGGGTTTTATTATTTTTTTGGCAACAAATGTCCACAGATCGATCAAAAGTGAAGGAGACGATGTACCAGATCGAAAAAGGAGGAACAACCTGGACATTAAACACCGGTGTACACTCAGACCAGAAGAAAATTCCGATTGGCATGTAACTATTCGGAATCCTACTCAATATCTGGTCCAGGACAACGATCAGTGGATCCGCCGCTTCCAATGCAACCAGTTAGCGAGTGACAACTCCGGGGAGAATTCAAAATGCAGAGCTGCAAATGGGACTTGGGGTTGTGCAGGATACCCTAAAGTTTAATCTCCAAGGTTGGGTCGGTGGGGAAGTAGGCGAGTGCAACTTTGGCGTTCGTTTCTAGTGATATAGAATACAAGAGCAAAATGATGTGACTGTGAGACTCTGTCAGGGCTCGTCAGGGGGATCTCATAGAAACTTTTCGAATGTTGAAAGGCTTGAAAAGATTTGATATGGCAAAGTTATTTCCCATGGTAGGGGAGTCTAGGACAAGAGGGCACGACTTCAGGTTGAAGGACGTCCATTTAGAACAGAGATGCGGAGTCGTTACTCTAGTCAGAGTGTGGTAAATCTGTGGAATTTATTGCCAAGTCGTTGGAAGTATTTAAGGTAGAGGAAGATATTCTCTTGATTAGCCAGGTCATCAAGGGGTATGGGGTAAAAGCAGATGAGTGGGGATTACCGTATGAACTGGATCAGCCCATGATTGAATGGCGGGACAGACGCAATAGACCGAATAGCCTTCTTCAGCTCCTATATCTTATGGTCTTATGCACATATGGAGCCACACTTAAATCAGCGCGAGATTAAAATCGTCACGAGGTCATTGCGAAGAGCATAAAAAAAACTTAATGGTTACACATCAGTTTAATTTCATGAGGCACAGTGTACAAGAGCAGAGACATGTTATTACAAATGTACTTGGCTCGTTTCAGCTTCGATTGAAGCGCTATTCGCAGCTTTCGACAACGCACGATCGGGAGAAAGATCCCCAGCGTCTCACGAGCATGTTCCTGAACGGAAAGTTCCATAACAGGGACACCCAGAGAGATTCAGTTTCACACCTACAGGAGCACATTATGACCCTGATCAGACCACAGAAAACTGGAGAGCTCTGGAACCATAATCAAAGGCCGACCGACGCCGCTAATTCCCTTTCTCCCACCACCCTCACCGCCACCATCCATCGGGCCGATGATACAAAACCATTAAAGCCCCGGCACCAGGTTCAGTAAAAAATTCTGTCATTTCTGATAAGAGAACTAAGTTGTTCCATAGGCCAATCAGATTAAATCTTCGCCACACAATCTCCCTCCTTATGGACTTGCACCTCTTTGTTTACATACACATTACCTGCTCTGTTAATGTTACACTTTATTATTGTTATTTATTTATCTTGTTTTAACCAATAACGGACAAGATTCGGCTGTTATTAACAGACTCCGCATTGTATAAAACCTGATAACGTCCACTCTTGAAATTCAGCATATACAAGGCACGAGGGTGAGGCCGGGGAACTATAGCTGGAAAAGACAAATAAAGGTGAAACAGCTGTGAAAACACCTCTTCCCTTAACCATCAGCAGGGCCTTCAAATAGCCGTGCCGTGTGAGACACTCCGTCACATGCAAATCCCGAGACATCCTGCCCTTGGTGTCCCTTCAGGCCAAATTGAGGCAAAAAAATCCTAAAGCAACTGCAACCTATATTCTGGATTGGCATTCTCATATCCACAACACGAACATCGAATTTGCAACCCGTTCATACTGAGATTGCAAGGTGCTTCTGGAATCCTTAATATAGTCACAGCGATACCCGGGACAACAGCTTGTGTCCGGTTTTCATCTGTGAATTAGTTAGCAGTGAATAACTGTGATTAAAATCACTGATGATTAGGCAATTTCGTAAGTGGTGAGGGAAAAGTGGTCTGTGGTACGTCAAATACGAACACCGCCGAACGTAAATTCCATTAAATATCAGAATCAGAATCCGGTTTATTAACACCGGCATGAGTCGTGAAATTTGTTAACTTAGCAGTAGCAGTTCAATGCAATAGATAATATAGAACAAAAAGTGAAATAAAATTCAATAAATAAGTAAATTACTTACAGTATATGGGTATTGAATAGATAAAAATGTGCAAAAACAGAAATAACATATTTTTAAAAATGAGATAGTTTCATGGGTTTAATTTCCATCTCGGAATCCGTCGGCAGGGTGGTAGACGTGCCCGTAACAGTGATCACAGTAAGATCGAGTTCACTTTGAAATTTGAGAAACAGAAACTAAATGACAATGTGTCGTTACTTCAGAGGAATAAATGAAATTTCAGTGGCATGAGTGGGAAACTGGCCGAGATGGACTGGAAAGGGACACTAGCAGGAAGGACAGCAGTGGAGATTCCGCGAAAAATGAGGAAAGTGTAAGTCAGATATAGTCCAAATAAGAAGACATTTTCGAATGGAAGAAGGACAGTACCGTGGCTGACAAGTAAATTCAGAGATAAAACAAAAGCAAAAGAGAGGGCATACAAGGAAGCCAAATCCAGTGGAAGATAGTCAATTGGGAAACTTTAAAACTTGTAGATGGAAACCAAAAATGTCGTTAGAAGGAAAAGATGAATTATGAAAGGAAGCTGGTGACTAATATCAAAGAAGAGATGAAAACCTTTTTAACTATATAAAGAAGAAAAGTGAATTGAGGGTAGATAGAGGACTAATAGAACATGACGCTGGAGGTATTGTGACGAGAGACGGAGAGATGGCAAAGGAACTGAATACGAATTTTGTATCAGTCTTCACAATGGAAGACGTATGCAGTACACCGGACATTGAATAGTATCAGGGAGGTGAAGTATGTGCAGTGGAAATTACGACAGAGAAGGTGCTCAGGGTGCATAATGGGAGTGAGCATAATGCTCAGGGGAGTGACGATGACAGGAAGAATTGGATCAGCCGATGATTGAAAGGTGGAGCAGACTCGATGTTGAATGGCCTACTATTGCTCCTATAATCTTGTGGTTTTACGACTTTCTACCTTACTGTTAACAGCGCTACCAATTCAGTTCATCTGCAAAACAGTTGTCATTGCTGGTACAAATGTAATGAATGCAGATACTCTGTCAGTTTAAGCAGTCACACCAATTTGAGGGCGATTGAATTATTTGCATCATATCGGTACAAACATTGCGTGTTCCTGGTTTACCAAGTGATGGTCTGCAATCAATGTTATACTGACACAAAATATTGGAGGAATTCACCAGGTCAGGCAGCATGTATCAAAATGAATAAACAGTTGACTTTTCGGGCTGCGACCCAGTTTCGGGATGGCGTAAAAAGGGGGAAAATGCCAAAATAAGAACGTTGGGAGTATCTGGAAAGAAAACAAGCTAGAAGCTAATAGGTGAAGCCAGACAGGTTGGATATGGGGCGAAATGTGGCTGGGGCTGATAATGGGAAAAAGCAAAGAGCTGGAGAAGAAGGAATCTGATAGGACAGAGTGGATCACGGGAGAAAGGGAAGTAGCGGGGTCCGGAGAGAGGTGACTGGCAGGTGAGGAGAAGAGCAGGAGGCCAGAGTGGTGAAATGAAGAGGGACGGGGGGAGGGGGGAGGGGTAAACACAGGAAGTTTCAGATATATGTGTTCATGTCATAAGATTGGAGGTTCCACAGAGAGAATATATTTGCAGGTTACTCCTCCAACCTGAGGGTGGGCTCGTGTGGCATGGGCCGACATTTCGGACTAGGGATGGGGATTAGAATTGAAATGGTTGGCCACTGGGAAATTCGGCTTTTTGTTGTTGGAGCTGAGGTGCTCGACGAAGAGTTAATTAATTTGAAGAAGGCGTCTCGGCATGAAAAGTCGACCCTTTATTCATCTCCATAGATGCTGCCTTATCTGTTGAGTTCTTCCAGCTTTTTGTACGTGTTGTGATTATTGTGATTAACAGTTTGCGTGCGTTCCCTGCCTCGTAAGCCTGGATGCGATATCAGCTTATTGCTGTTCACTATATTACAGGAAAGCACAAACAATATATTCGTTTGTATATTTCTATTGAAACATCTATAACGGAGACAATTTCCAGAGTGGAACAGAGCAACCCAGTGTCAGTATAGAATTGGTCTATGACGACAAAGTCTATGGAGTCTGGGAATGGACAAGATCAACAATGAGAATCATGAAACAGAGAGGCGAGCCTGAGAGTGTCTCACAACAACATTCACTGACTTCTCCAATCGTCATTTCTTCATCTGTGAGATTTTGCAATTTCCTGTGAAGCTCTCCATACCTCATCACATTTGGGATTTTATTTGAATGAAATCATGCTTATTTTTACCCCAGCTGTTGAAAACACGTCAGCCTAGTATATTTAGCGTTCTGGAGCGGGTATAAATGAATGGCCGTGGAGATTCATTAGCTCAGAGTATCTGAAGCGTGATCGCGGGCAGCTGGAATACAGGCTGAGTCTCACACAACATGCTTGAAATTATTTACCGCGTGAGGAAGATATATTACTTGATTGTTGCCGTTATTGGTGTCCCTGGTAAGAACAGACGCGAACGAACATTTGCTGTTCAATGCGCGCGGGAAAAAAAACAACAAAAGAAAAGATTGAAACAGATTTAGAGTGTAAGATCGGGGCGATGGATATATATCGTGGGTCCATGGCAAGCTGTTTTGATTTATCAATAGAAACACGCGTTCGAAGTAAACTCCGATAATTCAGCGCGCTCGGCACCTTTAAGGACTACTTGATTTTTTTCAGCATTAATAGTTCAAGATGCTTTAATTTAAAATTTAAGGGATTTGTTTGAAAAAAAATACTGCGAGTTTGAAGGGAACGCGGTAAGCGAAACCCAGGTGAGATTCACTTGTGTGTTCGATCTCGGAACATCGTGAGTTTCGAAAATTCAAATAGTGTCGGTGTGCGTTTCAGTTTACAAGGGTTTGTTTCCACGCCATATTATCAGTGAAGTGGGGATTAGCCAACCCAGAGCAGTCTGTTAGATCGCTGACGGTGTAAAGTAAATGGGATACTCCGCTCTGGAACAATGGACATCGATCCATTTGGAATAATGCTTCTGTAATTTGGAGCAGGTCAGGAAGAATATGCAAAACAAAAAATGAAAATGGGAACTTCCAGATCCGATCCTATCAGAGAGTGTGAAGGAACTGCGGCCAATGGTAGCTGCGGAATTTAACAAAAGCGAGCCAGGCTGGGCCCGTGCGGATGGGTGACAAACGGGAAGTCGAGGAAGAGATGAATGCCTGCGAACAGAGGAAGTAAATCTGCTTCGAACTTTGAACATTGTAAATGGACAAAGTCAGGCAGCGGGGCTGGGTGATATGCCAAGACAGCCAAAAGATAGATGATGGGATCGCGGGAATCACAATGGCCGTGAAAGTTGCCAAGGTATTCAAACTTTACATATCGGCCGAAAAGAGCCCTTTGCGATTAGTTGGCAAGGCCTCCTTCCCAAATCCTGCTTCTCTTTCGGTACCGAGTGCCGTGACCTTTCTCCCTGCTTGAGGCGTCTGCAAAATCCGATTTACACCTTTTTAAACCCCAGTAATGAGCACCCGCAAAGTTTGATTGTTCTCTCTTTACAGCTTATCTCGGCACAAAGACCCAGAGAGAGTAATTCATTCAATCTTTCTGCTTTCCTTCTCCCCCACCTCCCCCCCCCAGTGAATTTAGTGGCGATAGTGATTCTGTCCCGCGGAAAGTGCGGTCTGTCCACCTGCACCACTCGCTACCTGGTGACCATGGCAACGGCGGATCTACTGACCACTGTGTTTGCGGTGATATTGTGGCGGGTCAGTTATTATTACTTCCCCGGGACTTTCCTGGACATCACCCCCGTGTGCAGTACGATCTCTGCCCTGGGAGAGTCAGCTACTCACTGTTCTGTCTGGTTCACCGTCAGCTTTACGTTTGATCGGTTTGTCGCCATCTGTTGTCAGAAATGGAGAGCAAAGTATTGCACCGGGAAAACTGCGTCTGTGGTTCTGACAACAACCGGTGTTGTGTTGTGTTTGAATAATGTGCCCTACTTCTTCATATTGCAACCTGTGAAAGTGATTGACAATATACCCTGGGACTGCATTCCGAAGCCGAGCTACTATACGGATGCCGGGTGGTTGGGATATGACTGTTTTACTACTGCTCTATCGCCATTACTTCCGTTCGTGTTAATACTCCTGTTCAACGCTCTGACAGTCAGACATATTTTAGTGACTAGTCGCGTCCGTAAGGGGCTGAGGGGTCGGAACAAGGTGGAGAACCGCAGTGACCCGGAGATGGAGAGCAGGAGGAGGTCTGTGATCTTACTTCTCTCCATCTCCGGAAGCTTCATCATCCTGTGGTCGGTGAAAGTTTCTGAATCCCTTTCTGGATTGGATAAAAATAATTACAATGTGTCGGAATACATTTTTCAACATACCGGATACATGCTGATGTTATTAAGTTGCTGCACAAACACGTTTATTTATGGGGTAACTCAGTCCAAGTTCAGAGAGCAGTTCATCAGCGCAGCGAAATATCCACTCTCGTCAATTATTCATCTAATCAATAAACAAAGTATCTAAGCTCTTCTCAGAGGGGGTCATGGTGATTTCATCTTAACACTGCAGAACTAACATCGGAGAACATGGCAGCGGGGAGAATAAAACTGGTTTAGTGCCGAGAGGGGCACAACACTGGAAAATACACATTCACACCTTCAACCAGCGACGTCCACCTCCTGCCAATTACTGAACTCACCTTACCTTTTATGTTTATTCCCCACCATATTCCGGCTCCTGTCACCGCCACAACCCTTTCGGTAATGATAGAGCGGGAGAGGATCTGGGGGCATTGAAGTCCTAGTCGGCAAAATTGCATCTCATTTGTTACGTTAGCCTTTTGCATCAGAATGAAATGAGAAAGCGAGTCAACAGTCTGCATGAACTCACAGTAAACCTCGCACTTGTCCTTCATTTTAGATAAACCTGTCGGGGAAAATGATTAACGCTACAGAGCTCCTGGATTTGGTCCATAATTGTGGGAATTTCCATGGAGTAACCAAACGCCTACTTTGCCTCACTTTCTCCTCAGTTAAAACGGGTAAAACGTGAGGTCTGGACATAGACAAAAATCTCATTTCTCAATTGGGACGGATTTTCGGCCTGTTCTAGCGGTGTTTATTATTGTCCTGCAGCTCTAATTGTCTAATGTTTGTGTACTGACTTTGGGATTATACCTGTTGTATATATTACAATTGGGACAATATCGCAGGCTTTCATTTTCCTTTTCAAGTCGGCATATTTCATGTGTTATTCACACCGATGTTTGTGTGTTGTATGTGTCGGAATGACTATACCAATCAAGTAAATTGTCTTTGCAGGTTTATCCTGTGATATTATATCCGGACGGGGTATCACGTACTTACTGCTTGCCCAATAATGGATCGATCATAATATAATCGTCAGAATCCGCCTTAAAACGGCATTACGCGCATATTTATACTAATCTATAGGATCTTGCCAAAATCTGCATCTTCAAGCGAGATTCTGGTGAATGATGCTTCCCACTGTGTAAGGAAACAGATTGAAGTAAATCGTTCTTGCATCATGTAATGCATTGGATAGTTTGAAACAACATACTGTATTCTGCTTTACAGCCCGAGAGAGGCACAACACAGGAAAATACACTTTGTCTTGAATTTGTCAGATTTCTTAATGAGCATTTCTGTTACCTTTTTTTTCAGCTACCTGGTCCTGTATTGCCACAAGGAACAACTCAGTTTCCGGCAAGAGATCTCCAACTTTTAGCCTGGCGTCAGAAGCTTCTAGTTGACACCTGGTCTGCTCAGGTGGTGGGGATCTCATCCCTGGACAATTATGCTCATCCCGGTTAACTCTTTCTTCTACAGCAGTGTTTCCCAACCTATTCTAGCACTTCTCGTGCCGCGAAACAAGTGGAGATGTCGAACACCCTGGTTGCTAATTTATGCATCCCCAACAACGTCTGTTCGGTTCGTAAGATTGCCGAGTGTCAGACGCGTTGTGATGACGAATCTTCAAGGCCTGCAGTGCTTGGCTTCTTTCCGCGTCACAGTGCCACGTCCTTCTTTGGAAGTGCCTGCTCTACTAACGGTCGGTCAGGTCTGGTGCCTCAAGTTAGAGGCAGCTTACCGCCCCACCAAGAATACTGAACGCCCCCCCCCCCCCCCCGCGCGTGTTGTTGTTCCTAAAGCCATCTGAGGACACATCACTGCCCCCAGAGGGCATCACTGTTCCATTGCGATATTTTCTTCATCTTTCTGGATTAGGCTTTCATTTCAGTTCAAAATAGCACATGCTCGCAGCGTGTTGAATCCGGTTTCCGTTGATGCAAATACATCAACGTAAAAAGTAAATTTTAAAAAAAGTAGAATAAAGTAAATCCTTATAAGTGTGTCTGTGAGTGGGACACAGGGGATGGAAGTCCCTCAACACTGAGTGTGTGCAGCTCCCTCAAAATCTCGCTCCCTCCTCTCTCCACAGTGCGCTCACATGATCTGTCACTCCCTTTCTCCCCACCCTTCACCCTCCTCACTCCTCAAAACACTGCTTCTCTTTCCTCCATCTTCTCACTCTCCCTTTCCTCCTCTCCCCTCTTATCCTAATACACCCTCTCCCACTTCCTCGCCAACCCTCTCTTACTCTGCTCAACCCAACTTTCTCTCACTCTCACCTCTCTTCTCCCCTTTCTGTCTACAAACCACACCCCCACCCCGACACTGAATCTCAGCCCGTATTCACTCCAGGATAGCATCCCGTCCGTTTCAATGTGCGACGGCGACATCGACAAGATAAGTAGCCTTGGGGTTGTTTGCACATCGGAACTTGCTGGCATTTAGAGTTGGAGGAAGCAGAGGAGGGAACGAGACAGAAACATAGAGGAAGAGGGAGAAGGAGAGAAGGGAAGTGGGAGAGAGAGACAGAGAGAGAACAGGCTTTTAGTGGTATTGAGAGAGACAAACTGAGTTAGAGAGAGCAACAAGAGGCTGCTGGAGTGTTAGCGAGACAGACTGAGGAGGGATAGGAGGGAAGTGACGGAGGCAAGAAACAGGGGAGAGACGGGGGGCGACAATCAGTGAGGGATGGCGGAAAGGGGGATGGATGTGGGTGAGAAATAAAAGGGGAGCGAGTGAGGGGGCAGAAAGAGGCGTGGGAGAGAATGACGGAGGAGAGAGATTGGATCGAATGGGGAGGGAAGAGAGATGGGGAGTTAAACTGGGATAGAAACCAGGGATCGAGACGGGGGAGATATACGAGGGAAAGTGACGGGCTCTTTGATATCTCTGTTGATCAGTGAGAGAGAAACAGACAAGGATCAAAAAGGGCCACTCATTTTAAATGGAGACATATAGAAGTCTCTAAAATTCTAAATCTTCCATGTGAATTCCTTCAGGATCAGTGAAGTGTCTATCTATCTATCTGAGTGTAGGCGGGTGGGTGGGCACATTTGAGGAGGAGATAGACGGGGATGGGAACAGAAGCATAGATCAGACACGGCCGTGTTGAATGAACATAATATCATAAGACTTCCTCCTCATCTCTCTTCTGAATTCATTTCCCTGTAGTCTTGAGGGTTTATCCCTGGTCTTGGGCTCCGCATTATGGGAAACACCATCTCCTAACCTCCATACCTCGGCTTTTCAGTATTCAGGAACCCCACCCCGCAACACCAACACCCCCCCCCCCATAATTCTAAACTCCAGCGGGAACAGGCACAGAGACATCAAATACCATGAGCTGTGGTCTTGTTTAGCAGTTTCAGCTGCAGCACCTGGTTCAAGACCATCTGAAAATCCAAACAAACAACACCCACCGCCTTTCTTATTTCCACAAAGGATTCCAACAGATTTGTCTGGGAAGATTTCTACTGAAGAAAACCATGCCGACTTTGGCCGTACAGGGGAGGATTCAAGAGAACTGTCATGTAGATGGGGAATAAGATGGCGGCACAACGCAGCGCACACGGCCTCTCTGGAGAATGTTATCTGTTACTTGTTAAGTACAGATTTGTATCTGTACATTAAGTATAATATTATTGTATAATAAGTACCCTGATTTGATGGAGATACACGTGAGTGCACGGAGGAACTTCGGGAGAAACTTCTGAAATGACCGCTTCGCCGCCGCTGCTACTGTGCGGTGCGGTCCGGAATCTCCGGATGAAAAGGCCTCCGAGACCTCGGCTTTGCTTGTTTCGGTGGCCAGGACGATGTCGATGGCGCTCGGAGCCTGTATTGCAGGCTTGAAGTTTTCGGACGGACTCAGAGTCTGCTGTGGTCGGGTGCTTCCAAGGCATCAGTTTGTCGGTGCCTGAGAGTTTATAGCAGGGAGAGTTTCTCCCTTTTTCTGCCTGATATCGGGACTATTGGAGTCGATCGGGACTTGAGACTTTCTCTTAAACCGTGCCCATGCTCTACTTTTATCAAATGATGGTATTGATTTGCACTGCTGTAACTATATGCTATGATTATGTGCTTTTTTTTGTCAATGTGAGTCTTTGGTTTGTCCTGTTTTTTGTGTGATATCACTCTGGAGGAACATTGTATTATTTCATAATGCCCGCATGCATTTCTAAATGACAATAAACGAGGACTGAGTGTCCTCATAATCTAATGGAACAGAATCACTGGCAGGGTCCAGCTGGCCAGGGTCGACTCTCTACTGTACACTAGGTGTGTTACAAATTCACTTAAGTAGCAAAGACAGAGTTTAAAATAAACTTATTTATTTGTCTCAGATCCAGAATATTAAACTCCAGTCCCATTAAAGGTGTATGTGCAGCAGAAGAAACTCCTCCCATGCCCAGAGACCAGGGTGCAGAACTGGATGTGGTGAGCAGCAGTAAGTCAGCTCCAACAGTCACTCTCGAAATTGCATTCAGCAACGGTGATGGACAAATATCCAGCATGCAGATTATTGAAACTTTCTCCCCTGTGTGAACAAGGCAGTGTGTCACAAGTATAATATGCTGTAAGGTTTCACTGCAGAGGCAATGGTTTCTCTGTAAGCAGCAATGTTTAGGTTAAGACCAGAGAAAACAGGGTTTTGGAGTGCAGGGCTATCCGATGAGAGAAATCTTCTTTCTTGTGAGTCTGGAGGAGAGATTTTGTGGTCATTTGCTGGGGAGAGATGAGAAGACGTGAATGGAGAGAGTGGGCCCTTTTCCTTTTTTTTTGTTTGTTTACTTTACTAACCCTATAGTCAAAGTAAGAATTATAAAGCTCAATTGTTTGATCACATTTTGTGTACTGTTTGTAATTTCAGTGTACTGATCTGTAACAGGGGACACGTCACACAGCATCCACCCAAACAAGATTTCTTAAGTTTGGCCGGGCTGGGGACTATCAACTCCAAACAAGTTGCCAGCCAAAGTGAGTTAACATAAGGTTAGCTGGCTGAGTGAATCGCTTCCCACATTAACAGCAAGTGAACAGCCTCTCCCCAGTGTGAACTCAATGATGCACAGTTGGTTGATCTGGCTGAGAGAATCTCTTCCCACAGTCTGAGCAGGTGAACGGCCTCTCTCCAGTGTGAACTCGCTGATGTATCTTCAGGTCAGATGACCGAGTGAATCCCTTCCCACAGTCCAAGCAAGTGAACGGCCGCTCCCCAGTGTGAACTGCCTGGTGTGTCATTAGGGTGGATGACAGAGTGAATCCCTTCCCACAGTCTGAGCAGGTGAACGGCCTCTCTCCAGTGTGAACTCGCTGATGTATCTTCAGATGGGATGACCGAGTGAATCTCTTCCCACAGTTCAAGCAGGTGAACGGCCGCTCTCCAGTGTGTACTCGCTGGTGTGCAATTAGGGAGGATGACTGTGTAAATCCTTTCCCACAGTCTGAGCATGTGTACGGCCTCTCTCCAGTGTGAACTCTCTGATGTACCTTCAGTTTAGATGACCGAGTGAATCCTTTCCCACAGTCTGAACATGTGAATGGCCTCTCTCCAGTGTGAACTCTCTGATGTATCTTCAGTTGAGATGACTGAGTGAATCCCTTCCCACAGTCTGAGCAAGTGAACGGCCTCTCTCCAGTGTGAACTCGCTGGTGAGACATTAGGCCAGATGACCAAGTGAATGATTCCCCACAGTATGAGCAGGTGAATGGCCTCTCCCCAGTGTGAACTCGCAGGTGAGACATTAGGTGAGATGACCGAGTGAATCGCTTCCCACAGTCTGAGCACGTGAATGGCGTCTCTCCAGTGTGAACTCGTTGATGTACCTTCAGTTTAGATGAGCAAGTGAATCCCTTCCCACAGTCCAAGCAGGTGAACGGCCGCTCCCCAGTGTGAACTCATTGATGTACCTTCAGTTTAAATGAGCAACTGAATCCCTTCCCGCAGTCCGAACAGGTGAACGGCCGCTCCCCAGTGTGAACTCGCTGGTGAGACATTAGGTCAGATGACCGAGTGAATCTCTTCCCACAGACTGAGCAAGTGAACGGCCTCTCCCCAGTGTGAACTCGCTGATGTATCTTAAGTTGAGATGATGAAGTGAATCTTTTCCCACAGTCTGAGCAGGTGAGTGACCTCTCCCCAGTGTGAAATGACTGGTGTGCTTGCAGATGAGCTGACAACGTGAATCTCTTCCCACAGTCTGAGCAGGTGAACGGCTGCTCCCCAGTGTCAACTCGCTGTTGAGCCATTATGTCAGATGACCGAGTGAATCTTTCCCCACAAATTCAACAGATGAGCAACTTCTGCCCAGAGTGAACTGACTGGTGTGTCCACAGGTGGGAACGCTGACTAAATCCCTTCTCACACACAGAATAGGTGAATGGCCTTGTCCTAGTGTGAACTTGCTGATGCACCTTCAGTTGAAATGTCCGCGTGAATCCATTGCCACTGTCTGAGCAGATGAATGGCATCTACCCTCTGCAAAATAACGGGCATGCCAGTTGGTCAGATGATCGAGTGAATCCCTCCCCACAGTCTGAGTGGGAAGGATGACCGAGTGAATCCCTCCCCACAGTCTGAGCGGGAATGATAATCGAGTGAATCCCTCCCCACAGTCTGAGCGGGAAGGATGATTGAGTGAATCCCTTGCTCCACTTCTTAAATATCTGGATAGAGACAGCAAAACTGGTATGTTCTGTTTGAGATTCCTGTAGACAAATTGCTTGTCATTTTTTAACCTGTAAAAAGATTTACAAAATCCATCAATGGGTGTAGAACAACATTTCAGATGAAATTACATGAGTTGTCAAGATGTGATCTGGAATCACACAGTTACAGTGAAGTTCAACCCAAGTTGGAGAGAGAAATCATCTTCTAACTGGGCACAGTGCTGGAATGACCATCAAACTCTCTGATGCTCGACCTGTCTGTAAAAGAATGGGGCATTTCTGCCACCTCCAATCTGTGACCTGCCTCAGTTTGACTCTCTCTCCATTGTTATTATTTCCTGTTCCCACTGAGCTGCATGGGTTCCTGGCCCCACAGTAACTGAAACACTCTCACACAAATAGCCGGCAGTGTATTGCACGAACCCACCACTACCTGTGTAACAAACGTACCCTTGGCATCCCCTCAGTATTTATTTCCAAGCACCTTAAATCTATGCCCCCTCATGTTAGCCATTTCAGTCCTGGGAATAAAACCTCTGGCTATCTGCACGATCAATGCCCCTCATATTCTTATACACCTAAAAAATGAACTAAACATAAACAAGGTAATTACACATTGCTTTGAGGATTTGTTGGAAGTGTACAGAATTATGAGGGTATAGATAGGGTAAATGCAAGCAGCTTTTTCCACTGAGGTTGGGTGGGATGACAACTAGAGGGCATGGGTAAGCGGGGAAGGTGAACATTTAATGGGAGCACATGGAAAAGCTCTTCACTGAATTGGTCGTGAGCGCGTGGCATGAGATGTCAGCACAAGGGGTGCATGTGAGCTCAGTTTCACCATTTGAAAGAAGTTTGGATGGGAGCCGGGATGGGAGGGGTATGGGGGGCGATGGTCCCAGTCAGGTAGTTGCAATAGATACCTTAAATGTTTTTTTAACATTGACTAGCTGGGCCAAATAGCCTGTTTCCGTACTGAACTCCCCCATGTTTCTGTGACAGAGAAGCAGGCCAAACTTGTTTGGAAGGGAAAAGATAGGAGTGACAACAGAGCAGCAATGGCTGGAGTCTCTGGGAGCAATTCAGGAGCTGAGTGATCGATATCTGAGGTGTGAACAACATCTGACTGGTGTCAAGAAAACAAACTCTCCCTCGTTGTCACAAAAACAAAGGAGCTGATTCTGTACTACAGGAGGAATGGAGACAGGCTAACCCCTATTGATATCAATAGATCTGGGGTTGAGAGGGTGAACAGCTTTAAGATCCTCAGCATAAACATCACCAAGGATCTCAAATGCTCTGTACATACCGGCTGTGTTTTGAAAAGAGCACAGCAGCACCTCTTTCTCCTCAGATGGTTGAAGTTGCTTGGTATGGGCCCCAAATCCTAAGAACTTTCTTCAGAGAGACAATAGAGAGCATGCTGACTGGGTGCAGCACTGCCTGGTATGGGAACTGTACTTCCCTCAATCGCAGGACCCTGCAGAGAGTGGTGCAGACAGCCCAGTGCATCTGTAGATGTGAACTTCCCACTATTCAGATTTACAGAAACAGGTGTGTAAAGAGGGCCCAAAGGATATTGGGGACCCAATTCACCACAACCACAAACTGTTCCTACTGCCACCATCCAGGAAACAATACCACAACAAAAGGACTAATAGGCTTTGTGACGTCATTTTCCACCAGGGCATCAGAATGATTAATTCATGCTGATACAATTGCATGTTGATTTTATATTGACTGTTCTATGTATAAACAATATATTATAAGTTACTATAAATTACACATTGCACATTTAGATGGAGAGTAACGTAAAGATATTTACTCTTCACGTGTATGAAGTATGTATGTAATAAAGTCAATTCAATTCGACACAATTCAGCCTCTCCACTATCCGTTCTGTCACTCTGGCTCCCATTCCCCCAACAACTTATTTTATCCACTTCACCCTCTGACCACACTAGCTCGAGCAAGCCTTAATACTAGGATATTAGACCCCTTCTTGTTCAATTCCCATAACTAATGAATTCCCTATCACTTATTTGACTTTCCACTGCCAGGTAATCACCCCAACAGTTTCTAAAGTCATCCACCTGCTGTTGTGTTGGATAGCAACAAGAATACACTTCGATGGCCTTTTAACCTCATTCACCTGCCCGACTGCCACCCAGTTTCCTGTGTCCTGCACCTTGGGTGTAACTCACCTCTCTTCATGTCACATCTATCACCCCCTCTGACTCCCAGCTGATCGAGAATTCATCAATTTCAAGTCCCAGCTCCTTCAAATTCAGGGCTACAAGCTGCAGCTGGATGCACAGCTTGTAGGTGAGAGCATCAGGGACACTGGCGGTCTCTGCACCTTCCCTCCAATACCCCCTCTAATTTCTAATGACCAGTGTGCACATAAATCATGTACTGTGCTTAATTTTACCAAGTGACAACATGTGCACAGTGATTTTTATATAGTGAGGTACTCATTTTAACAGCTAGCAAATCACTGTCAATAAGAACTATGATGTTCTCTGGGCTCAATCGAGTTCATCTGCACTCTCACACAACCTATGCAGCAGGCTTGTAACAGGTAATGAAGGACTTTCTTACCAGAGCTTTTGCACATTGTCCATAAGTGGTTTGCTTGCTCAATTACACTTCAAAAAGTCAGATTTCCAAATATCACTCCACTTCTTCCCACTTGTAAATTCTACAGCAACTTTTCATCGCCACAATACACACAGGTGTCACCAGTTTCTATATTGGACAAAAACATTTCCCCTGAACCCTCCTACTGAATTAAGGATATATGTAAAAACAATCATTTTGAACCTATGTAACCTCTGGCTAAAGAAATAATTGGGTCTGAATAGGAAAATTTGAACCGAAGCAAACACTGTCTTCAGTGGTTAGCCAGGACAGGTTCATAACCAGTTCTCTGTGGCTTGCAGAGTGACACACTGAGAGATGATACCATTATACACAGTACCCTCGTTAGTTGATAACATTATACATTGTACCCTCTTTTGAGTAAAGGGAGGAGGACTCACTGATAAGGACAGGAATAAACATCTGTTTGTAATTAAGTCAGGGCCTTGCAAAGGGAGTAACTGATAAGGACTGGACAGTATATCCATCTGTAATTAAAACCTTCATTTAGCAAACTCTCTTATCTAATTAAGTTTGAAGCCAACAGACTTGGTGGGCATACCAGTTCAAATAACATCTTGCAATAGGAATGTATGGGGCTTACTATGTATAAATAATATGGCTGTAACCTGACTAAGTCAGTCCACTTGTCAGATGGTGGCAGTGCTTATGTGCCTTCCCTTTAACAACATGGTCTCAAACTCCTGCTGGAAAATGAACTGTGGTGATGATAAGAAGCTGGTCTGCCGAGTTTGATTCAACTTCAACATTTGGAGTCACAAACATGATCCCAATACAGGGAGTGCTGAGCAGATGGGCTGAATGAAGATGTAAAGTGGAACAGTATATTATCAGCAAGTTGGAGGAATAATGCATGTGAGAAAGGGATAGAGGTATGTACTGCAGAAGGAACGCCAAAGGTTGGAGATGCTAAAAGTGGAGCGTGAATGGGTGGATGGGCACCAAAATCAAGAGCAGGAGAAACAACGTAAGCAAACCGAGGTTGGTCCAGATAGGAGAGAAGGGCAGGAATATCAGTCTAAAGTTCGAACTTACAGGGAAAGAAGGGATCCCAAACACATGTCTGTCATACCGACCCTGTTTGAGGACAGTGACCGTGATGAGGAGTGGGCACCCACCGTACCTCTCCTACCTTACCAGCGGCCAAGTTCACCCAGTGCCCCCGAACCCCAATCCTCCCAGTACCCAGATACGGTGGCCGCTCAGGTAAAACAGTGGCACAGGGAAGGGGATGTCTCAACACCCTGAGATCCCAAAAGGGAATACCGAAGATTATTCCGAGACAGGGAGGGAAGAATCCAATAAATCCCCAGAGTTAGTGGCTCCACAAAGACAACTGCCCACCCAAATGCTGCCCAATCCATGAGGAGGAGGAGGGACAGCCCTCAGTGATTCCTGTGTATGCTCCCTGGAAGCCTCAAGAAACGGTAATGATCATGAATCAGGCCCCAGATAGAAAAGAAAAACCAGCACAGTTTGCTCAGTGTGTCCACAGCACTATACAAATGTCTAATGCGACTCCACAAGATTTATTCAGTCTCTGCTGCATGATTCTCTCAGCTGATGAAGGGTGGAAATGGAAGGCAGAATTGAGATACCAATCCTATCAGGAGTTACAGGCTGGAAACCATACTGAGAATGAATGGACAGACCAGATTATTCAAGCCTTGGAAAGGGCTCTCCAGCAACCTGTAAACATCACTAAAGTACCTGAATGCAAACCTAACCCTGGGGAATCAGGACTAGACTATTGGCAGTGATTTGTGGCCTGCTATGGCACTTTCACAGGAGACCAAGCCTTTTATTAATGGGAATCTGTCCCCGCAGTTTAATGCCCTACTGCTCCAAAACTTACCAACTAAGCCAACATGATTAAAACAGATAATATGGATTGGCCTGACAATGACCGAAATCGGATGCGACGAGCTTTGACATATTATTGGAACTTGATTTTCGATTCCTGATCAACCCCGAAATGAACTAATATTTAAAGTGAACATGTTCAGCGGAAAGAAGGATGCGAACGGGCTATATCTTGGGATCAGAAATGGGATCCAAAACCTACCAAGGGACAGGTGGGGACAACAACCCGTTTAGAAATTGACAAGCAAAGATGTTTCCTACTGTGAGTATCATCCCTCAGGAAGAGCCCAATGTAATATTGACAGTTGCTGGAATTTCAATTCCGTTTATGATTGATATGGGGCAACCAAAACCACTCTCGATCAGGAAATACTATCAAAAGGGATTCCAGCTATCAGACGCTACAATCACTCTGTCTGGGTTCGAAGGCATGGAACGTACGTATTCACGTATCCAGCCACTGCAGGTGGAATTCCAGGGGAACCAGTGTGAGGTTTCATTTACAGTCATTACCAGACGGGGGGTGAAATCTTGTAGGGAGAGACTTGCTCTGTCTGTTGGAAGTCAAGATTCTATACATGGACAAGGATATCACGCTGGAACTGTGAACAACTGATAGCTTCCCGTGACCACCCAGTGGTGGGCACTTTATCTGGACTCCAGTACATTTAAACCCCTTCTGCCAGTGGCCAGCTCGAGGGACAGAAGTTCCCAGTCACGGTGATAGGAGAGGTTAAAGGAAGAGACCGTACTGCATTTCCGGCCGAAGTTCCAGATTTCTTTTGGTGACAGACAGGACTGGTGGTTCCCAATACCACCAGTGGGTTTGCCCTGGGTTCAAGCCAAAGAGCTAAGGGTTCCTTGCCTGCACCCTGACGAAACAAGCCTCCAGAGCCGAGGGAGACTGGCAAGATTTGGCCGCGGGCCAACTCCGATACAGGAAGGAGTCTGAGGTGAAAACGGGACATCTGGTAAGACATCCTTTTAATATTGACCAAACCCAAGACGTTGTACCCCATCTCTGGGCAATTGCAGTCCATGAAGTCAGCCCTCCTGTCTGGATCACAGTGAAAGAAGGACAGACTCTCCCATCCATTCTGCAATACCCCCTCTAGCCCATCCAGATCACTGTGAAAGAAGGACAGACTCTCCCATCCATTCTGCAATACCCCCTCTAGCCCATCCGGATCACTGTGAAAGGACAGACTCTCACATCCATTCTACAATACCCCCTCTGGCCCGTCTGGATCACTGTGAAAGGACAGACTCTCCCATCCATTCTGCAATATCCCCACTAGCCCGTCAGGATCACTGGGAAAGAAAGTCAGACTCTCCCATCCATTCTGCAATACCCCCTCTAGCCCGTCCGGATCACTGTGAAAGAAGGACAGACTCTCCCAGCCATTCTGCAATACCACCTCTAGCCCGTCTGGATCACAGTGAAAGAAAGACAGACTCTCCCATCCATTCTGCAATACCCCCTCTAGCCCATCTGGATCACAGTGAAAGAAGGACAGACTCTCCCATCCATTCTGCAATACAACCCTCTAGCCCGTCTGGATCACAGTGAAAGAAGGACAGACTCTCCCATCCATTCTGCAATACCACCTCTAGCCCGTCTGGATCACAGTGAAAGAAGGACAGACTCTCCCAGCCATTCTGCAATACCACCTCTAGCCCGTCTGGATCACAGTGAAAGAAAGACAGACTCTCCCATCCATTCTGCAATACCCCCTCTAGCCCATCTGGATCACAGTGAAAGAAGGACAGACTCTCCCATCCATTCTGCAATACCCCCTCTAGCCCGTCTGGATCACAGTGAAAGAAGGACAGACTCTCCCAGCCATTCTGCAATACCCCCTCTAGCCCGTCCGGATCACTGGGAAAGAAGAACAGACTCTCCCATCCATTCAGCAATACCCCCTCTAGCCTGAGGAATCTTTTTATGAGGATGGAAGCTCTTTTGTGGATCCAGCAGGGAAACGATGCGATAGTAACGGACAGTGAAGTAACTGAACAGGCCTCTTTTGAAGCAGCTGTCTCCGCCCAGAAGGCTGAGCTGTTTGCTCTGACTCGTGCCTGTATCCCAGCAACAGACAGAAGTGGGAACGTTCACACAGACTCCCGTTATGCGTTTGGAATGGTACATGACTACAGGGCTCTCTGGGAATGTGGGGATTCCTGACTTCCTCCTGCCACCCCATTAGTAATGCCACCTTTGTAAACAACTTACTCACCGCTCTACAGCTACCTCGAGTTTTGTTCTTCTCAGGGGGATGCCTCTGAGGAGGAGTGAAAACTGTGGTCCCATATGGGGTGCCTAGAGTACATTGCGATAGATACTGCTTAGTTATTATAGATTTGTTCAGTTGATGGATTGAAGCTATAGCGACTACCATTAATACTGCTGTGACTGTTGTGAAGGTATTATTACGGGAAATAATTCCCAGGTGCAAGCCAGAGATGCTGAGTTCAACAATGGCCCACACTTTATGGTGAAAGTAAATGAAGGGGTATGTAACAAACTAGCTATCAAGCAACAATTCCACTGTGTACACCACCCACGGGCCGCTGGCAGAGTGGAGAGAGCCAATGGCACTCTGAAGAGTAAACTGGCCAGACTAACAGCAGAGACTGGACTCACTTGGTTGAAGGTCCGACCATTAGCCCGATTCCACATGAGAGTTACCCCACAGGGGAAAACAGGGTTGTCACCAGCTTAAATCATTTCCAGATGGCCCACGAGGACACCCTGGGAACAAAGTCTCAGGATTAAAGGCAAGGTGAATAAGAATAAGGAACCTTGATTCTTGATGGATATTGGAACTCTGATAAAGAAGAGAGAGATGTATGGCATATATGAGAAACAGGGAGCAAAGAAGGTACTTGAGTAGTATAAAAGGTGCAAAAAAATACTTACGTAAGGAATCAGGAGGGCTGAAAGAAGACATGAGGTAGCGTTGGCATTCAAGGTGAAGGATAGTAAGAGCATCCACAGGTATATTAATAGCAAAAGGATAGTTAAGGGATAAAATTGGTCCTCTTGAAGATCAGAGTGGTCGACTATACATGGAACCAAAAGAAATTGGGGAGATGTTAAATGGTTTTTTTGTGTCTGAATTTACTAAGAAAACTGGCTTGGAATCAATGGGAATAAGGCAAACAAGTATTGAGGTCATGGAACCTATACAGATAGAAGAGGAGGAGGTGCTTGCTACCTTGAGGCGAGTAGATAAATCAACAGGACCTGACAGGGTATTCCCTCGGACCCTGAAGGAGACTAATGTTGAAATTGCAGGGACCCTGACAGATATATTTAAATGTCATGTTGTTCTGTTGTTTAAAGCATGCTCTAAAAGTAAACTGGGAAATTATAGGCTGGTAAGTTTGATGTCAGTCATGGGTAAATTATTGGAAGGAGTACTAAGAGATAGGATCGACAATTATTTACATAGACAGGGACGTATTAGGGAGAGTCAACACGGCTTTGTGCATGGTAGGTCTACTTTAACAAATATATTAGACATTTTCGAGGCGGTTACAAGGAAAGTGGATGAAGGGAAGGCAGTGGATGTTGTCTTCATGGACCTCAGTAAGGCCTTTGACAAGGTCCCGCATGAGAGGTTAGTTAGGAAGATTCAGCCACGAGGTATACATGGTGAGGTAGTAAATTTGATTGGGAATTGAGAATGGGAGAAGTCAGAGAGTGGTAGTGGAGGATTGCTACTCTGAGTGGAGGCCTGTGACTGATGATGTGCCACATGGATCGTGCTGGGTCCATTGTTATTTGTCAACTGTATCAATGATCTGGATAATAATTTGTTAAATTGGTTTAGCAAATTTGTTGATGATACAAAGATTGGAGGTGTAGTGCACAGTGAGGAAGGTTTTCAAAGCTTGGAGAGGGATCTGAACCAGCTGGAAAAATGGTAGATGGAATTTAATACAGACAAGTGTGAGGTATTGCACTTCGGAAGGTCAAACCAAAGCAGAATATACAAGATAAATGGTAGGGCACTGAGGAGTGCACTAGAACAGAGGGATCTAGGAATACTGATACAAAATTCCCTAAAAGTGGCATCACATGTAGATAGGGTAGTAAAGAGAACTTTTGGTATATTAGCCTTTATAAATAAAAGTACTGAGTATACGAGTTGGGCTGTAATGGTGATGTTGTATATTGCATTAGTGAGGGGGAATTTGGAGTATTGTGTGCAGTTTTGGTCACCAAATTACAGGAAGAATATTAATAAGGTCGAAAGAGTGCAGAGAAGGTTTACAAGGATGTTGCCGGGACTTGGGAAACTGAGATACAGAGAAAGGACTTTATTCCCTGCAGCGTAGGGGTATGAGGGGTGATTTGATAAAGGTGTATAAAATTATGATGGATATAGATAGAGTGAATGTAAGCAGGCTTTTTCCACTGAGGCTAGGGGAGAAAAAAACCCAGACGACATGGGTTAAGGGCGAAAAGTTTAAAGGGAATATTGGGGGGGGGGGGGGGCTTCTTCACTACTGGGTCTGACTGGTACTGGCATAACTGGTTCTTCTGGGCACATTCTGTCTCACTCCCAACTATTTTGTACCTTCCTTTGCACAGGTATGTAATGTGTAAAGGACCAGTGTTTGAGTAATGACACTCACCAACTTTCTCCTGATTGAATCACTGGAATCTCCGAGTCAGATGGGTTCTCTCCAGTCGGTGCTCTCAGTCCTCGGGCTGGTTCACTTGTTGCTGTTCCCACGTCTTCAGTTGTGGTTTGTTTCCAATAAATCTCTCACTGCAGGTCTAACTTTAACATAAAAGATAATGAAGCACGTTAACAATGAAAAGGAGGACCAAACATATCAGCTTAATGTTACTAGGAACAAAACTCACTGAAATTTAAACATTGAAGGCAAATATAATGATCTCAGTGAACAATCTTTTATTGTCCCTCACATGTCACAGACGATACGGGATTAGAAGGATCCATCATTCACTCACGGTAAGACATAAGACACAGGAACAGAATTAGGTGATTCAATCCATCTGGTCTGCTCCACCACTCAACCACGACTGATTTTTATTCCAACACGATATTCCTGCCTTCCTCCTGTAACCCTGAAGCTACTCAGCAATCATCAGTATATTAATCTTCACAAATAGACCCAAATGGCAGCCACAAACAAATTCTGTGGCAACAAATTCCACATATCAGACATCTTTTAGCCAAAAAAAAATTTTATCTCAGTTTTAAAGGGAAGCATCTTTATTTTGAGACTGTGCTGTCAGATCACAGACTCTCTGTCTAATGGAAACATCCTCTCCATGTCCACTGTATCCAGACTTTTTAGCATTCGGTAGGTTTACTTAACCATACATCCCTCAACCACCCCCACCGTCCCTCTGAACCCCACTGAGCCCAGGTCCAGAACCAGCAAATGCTCCGCATACATAAAGCCGATCATTCCTGAGATTATTCATGTGAACCTCATTAGCAACAACTGTACCGGACACATTTCCAGGAATAACAGACAAAATGGTTCCAGGATAATTTACAAGGAAAAGTTGTGCTTCCTTTACTGTTATACTATCACTCCATTTCCAGGTGAAATAAGGGCCATTTCAGGAAATTTGTATTACAGATCCTAGGATACAGATCTTGTCTTGTCTATACTGGACCGACCGCCGTCACTGGACTATAAACTTGCAGGAGTAACGTGTGGCTCAGCTCTGCTGCGTGGAGCTGAGGCTCGAACCATTCTCCCTCTGGACTTCCCAGTCCCTCGGTAAAGCAGGCAGTGAAATTAAAGATTCCCACAACCGAGGACGTTCTCCTTTCTCACCCACCCGGGAGAAGACACAACAGCTATAGAGCTCCAGGACAAATGTGAGGAGCCTCAGGAAGCAAGTTCGGGAAAGTTAATAGGACTCAGTGGCTAAAATCACACCACGTGATCTGGCGTCACAAAGCGGAGGGCGGGGCGAATCTGCGGCACACAGACTCACGTGACCTGTCGGCCGGACTTCCATTTCAATTCTGCGGAAACAGACAGCCTGGGCTCCTGGTTTGGATCGTTCAATGCAGATTAAGTGAAGTCGACACATTTCTGACGAGCCCGGATAGTTGGGAAAAAAATGAGTTCCTGGCCCTCAGTTCGGGGCTCACGGCCAACATCGGATCTCCCCGCTCGGGATCGGTCTCAATACTCACCGATGGGAAAGTGATATCTTCGGCCCGCAGACAGTGATCCCGACGGAAGAGACGAAAATCTTTCGCGAACACACCGCCGACCCACTTCACCCGGAGACTGTGAACATGCCCGAAGAGATTGTTACATCATCGGGAGGCGGGGCCTCGGAAACTGACGCGCAGATGCTGCCCATCTGCGGTTAAATGGGAGGGGCAAACGGGGTCACGCGTCAGGATTGGTGACACCCCCCGCCCCCCCCCCCTCCCCCCAGGCAGAGACTCCAGCTACTGTGGAAAGAAGCGAACTTGCCGCTCACATCTCCTCCCAACTTAAATGTATTAGACATTTCAACCCCCAGGAAAAATATATCGTCTGTCCACTCTATCTATTCCTCTCGTAATCTTATAAACGTCCATCCAGTCTCACCCCAGCCTGCGCCGCTCTGGAGAAAACAACACAAGTTTGTCCAGCCTCTCGCTATAGCTCTTGCCCTCTAATCCAGACAGTGTCCTGGTAAACCTCTTCTGCGCCATGTCCAAAGCCCCGACATCCTTCCGAGAATGGGGGCGACCAGAACTGTATGAAACACTCCAGATGTGCTCTAACTAGTTCTATAAAACTGTGTTCCGAACTGAGACGGTTTAGAAACGAACCAGCAGCAATAGAGTTCACACTGGAGTCTGGTTTTGATGGTTAAAACACTCTGTTTATTAGTATCTACTTCTAATATAGTAACTTAACGAAATAAAGGAAAGTTAACAATGTTAAGTGTAAATGTAATTCCCAGACTATCGAGCCTGAGGGAACAAAGCTTAGAGTCTTGAATGGTAAAGTAGGAAAATTCAGTAATCCACGGAATAAATGATGGGAG
Source organism: Hypanus sabinus (assembly GCF_030144855.1). Classification (NCBI taxonomy): domain Eukaryota; kingdom Metazoa; phylum Chordata; class Chondrichthyes; order Myliobatiformes; family Dasyatidae; genus Hypanus; species Hypanus sabinus. The sequence goes on along the minus strand of NW_026781269.1, from coordinate 390,731 downwards.
AGAGATATTTTTAATCCGGGATGAAACGTTGAGAAAAGGCCGTTACTTCAAAACAACCGCCGTCGAAGTTCTTATCCGCTGAATCCGTACACATACGAGTTATCAGCGAAAGTGACCTGTCACAGGAATACCGTCTTTCGGAGGACACCACACAACATACCCAGGCAAGGGTTAACACAATATATTCCAAACTCCACTCCTATGGATTATACGAAGTGACAGCCACAAACATCTCTCTCTCTCTCTCTCTCTCTCTCTCTCTCTCTCTCTCTCTCTCTCTCTACTGTCAGCGCCGTCAGCCTGTGTCTGACGTCATAGCCCCGCCTCCTCACAACGGCGCTCTTAAAGAAACAGTCACAGAACGACCGCAGGCTCGTAACAGCTGCAACACAACTTCCCGACTTTTGAACTCAATGCTTCAACTAATAAAGACAACCATGCCATTTGCCTTCTTAACCACCCGATCAATCTGTGCAGTCTCTTCCAGGGTGCGATGGACTTGGAGTCTGAGATCCCTCTGATCATCGACACTGTTCAGGGTTTTTCATTTAACAGTGTACAGTCGTATACATTCGACCTACCGAGCTGCCAAGATGATCATCACTAATCAAATCTCACTGAGATTTCTCAGGTCCTGTTGAATTTATTGCCAAGTGCACAAGTACGGGAAGGTACAAGTACAGAGAAACACTGACTTGAGGCAGCATCACGGGCAATTACGTTCAGATAACACACGAAACACAAATTATAGCCATATAACAATTACAGCACAGAAACAGACCATCTCGGCCCTTCTAGTCCATGCCGAACGCTTACTCTCACCTAATTCCCCAGACCTGCACTCAGCCCATAACCCTCCATTCCTTTCCTGTCCATATATGATTCTGTGTCAGTAACAATCTATAAATATGTTTATGTCATTAACAATATATAAAATGCATTGTGTCATGAATAATATTAAAATGTGCTTTTCGTGTCAATAACAGGCTTGGAAATGTTGAATGTGCTCCCTGTCTCCATTCCTCCTGTAATTCACAACCAGCTCCATTGTTTTTGTCACAATGATGTAGAAGTTGTTTTCCTGACACCACTGTGTCGGGGTGATGACTTCTTCTCTGTAGGCTGCCTCGTTATTATTTGAGATTAGGCCAGTCAGTGTAGTGTCGTCAGCAAATTTAATTAGCAGATTGGAGCTGTGGGTGGCAACACAAGTCATGGGTGCACAGAAAGTAAATGCCAGGGCCAAAGAGACAACCCTGTGAGGTATGTGTGCTGAGGGTCAGCGAGACAGAGGAGATGGAGCCCACTCTTACCACCTGCTGGCGATCTGACAGGAAGTCCAGGATCCAGCTACACAAGGCAGGGTGAAGGCCGAGGTCTCTGAGCTTCTTGTCGATACTTCACGCCTTCGTATGGGTACTGCTCTGCCCATGACTGCAAGGAACTGCAGAGAACTTTGGAGAGCAGAGAACATCAGAGAAACAAGCCTCCACTCCATGTACTCTCCCTACACTTCCCCTGCCTCGGAAAAGCATTCCATGTACACAAAAACCTCATAACCTGGACATTCTTGCTGCAAACCCGCTCTCCCATCGGGGAAGAGATACAAAAGCCTTAAAGCGGGTAACACCCGGCTCAAGGACGGCTTCCTGTCTGTGTTTATAAACCAAATGAATGATAAAATGGACTCGGCCTCACAATGTAACTCGACGTGACCCTGCACCATATGTATATCTGCACTGCACTTTCTCTGCAGCTATAATGCTTTGTTACAGTGATTGTTTTATCATTTTCATTTTTCATTTTTAGAATCGTTCTTATTGGTACATAATCTTCTACAGCTATAAAATGAGACAAAACCTATAGATTAATATGTATACAATTAATAAAGCTGAAAAAACTGATCGTAAAATATAAAAAAGGAAAAAAAAAGGAAAAGAAGAACCCCATCTAATTAGGAAAAAAAACCCACTAACTACAACAAAAGGGGAAAAACCATTAGGAACCAACAACCCGGAAGGAAACCATATAGCATAATACAAATTAAATGAAAATATTTGGCAAAAGAACCCCATCTTCTTTCAAAATTGAATCGAGGATCAAAAAGTTCTACTTCCATTTTGTTTTCCAAACTAAGTCATAACATCACTTGAGATGAACATTCAGTTAATGTAGGGGAAGAAATATCATTCCATTTTAAGAAAATAACCCTTCTTGTCAGTAGTGTAACAAAAGCAATTACAGGTTGATCTGAAGATGAAATACCCTGAATATGATGTGGAACTATTCCAAATAGAACAGTCAATCTATTAGGTTGTAAATTAATTTTCAGAGCTTTAGGAATTGCAGAAAATAAAGATTTCCAAAACGATTTTAATGAAAAAAATGAACAGAACGTATGTGACAAAGTAGCTACTTCAGTTTTACATCTAACACAGCATTTGTCTATACTAGGAAATATTCTAGATAGTCTCTCCTTTGTTAAATAATAACGGTGAACGACTTTAAATTGAAATAAACAATGGTTGGCACATACAGAAGAAGAATTTACGTTTTTTCGAAACTCGAAGCCAAACTTCATTAACAAAGGTCATATTACGTTTTCTCTCCCAATCTTGTTTAATCTTTAGTGATAGGTTCTTTTTGTGTAACAAAAATAAATTATAAATTCTGCTAATGGAAACTTACACTACGTGATTCAATTTCAAAATGGTTTCCAACAAATCAGATTCTTGTAAATATGGAATCTTAGGTAAACATTGTTGTAAAAAATATTTCACCTGAACATATTGCAAAAAATGTGTATGAGCCAGAGAAAATTTGTTAATTAACTCTTCAAAGGTCATCAATCGACCATTACAAAATAAATCTGTAAAAGAATTTTCTCCATAGGAGAAAAATAGAGTCAGTTGTTGAAGGTTTAAATGAAAAGTTTCGATGAAAAAAAACTAGACAACTTAAATTGTTTAAAATTTTAAAAATTTACGAATCTGAACCCAAATCCGTCGGGATTGTTTAATAACCGGGTAAAGATTTAAATTTGGAATTTTAGAGAGCTGTTAAGGTAATGGAGCTCCTAAAATTGAATTTAAATAAAATTGTTTAACAGCTTTTAATTCCAAATCAACCCATAATGATTTTTGGTTCTTATCAAGCCAATATAACCAAAAACATAATTGTCTAATTTTCACCACCCAATAATACAGTCTTAAATTAGGAAGTGCAAGTTCACCATCTTTTTTGGATTTTTCTAAGTGATACTTATTAAATCTTATTGTTCCAAATAAAGGAAGAAATAAGAGAGTCAATTTAATTAAAAACGTTTTATTTAAAAAGATAGGTATATTTTGGAAAATATATAAAAATCTATGTAAAATCATCATTTTCACAGGACGAACATGACCTATTTAATGTACTATTGAAATATATCGGTGTGGATGGTACGTCAGGCAAGATTCTCAATGTAGCTCAGTACATGATGATAATAAACAAATTCCCCATTTTAATTACGTGGAAATATTAGACAGACTGAGCTTCTGCTCTGGAACCTCAGAAAGAAACTGAACTGCTGTCATTTCTGTAGAAAGCAAATGTATGGAAAATGCTTCAATCTCACATTACGATCTGCGGTAACTGGGATCAGGTGACCGGTGATGGGTCTGCCATATCAATATCAGAATCAGGTTTAATAGCACCGGCATATGTCATGAAATTCGTTGTCTCTGCGGCAGCAGTAGAACCTAATTCATAAGAACAGGTTTTCACAAATGTGATTTAAAATAAGAATATAAATATTACATTGTTAAATTATATAAATAGGACAAAAAAATTTAAAAAATTAAGAAATGTAATAAGCTATTTTAATTGTGTGGAACGATTTGACTGACCGGGTTGTTGCTTTGGAAGTAGTGGAGTGAAGCTTAACTGAACTGTACACATTTATGAGAAACTCAGATAAATAGAACAGGCTAAATTCTCACATAAACGGGTCAGACACCCAGAAACATCGGCAGCACTTCAGCAGATAAAAACAGTGGAATGAAACATGCTGAAAATATTGCAGAAAAAAAAATATACTGTCCACCCACAATGAGAGGACGTGACAGATGCGGATCTCACTGACTTGTCTGAACGGGGAAAGATGAAGCTACACGTACACGTAGAGCAGTGACCCGCAGATGCAACAGATCTGCAGAAAAACGTGAACAGGAGACGGGATCACGTGACGGTGGAGGGTCTCCCACCCCAGGCAGTGACTCCAGTTACCCACCACTCTGTGGAAACAAAAAAAACTTGCCGCTCACAACTGCTTCCAACTTAAGTGTGTTAGACATTTCAACTCCCAGGAAAATATATCGTCTGTCCACTCTATCTATTCCTCTCGTAATCTTATAAACGTCCATCCAGTCTCACCCCAGCCTGCGCCGCTCTGGAGAAAACAACACAAGTTTGTCCAGCCTCTCGTTATAGCTCATGCCCTCTAATCCAGGCAGGGTCCTGGTAAACCTCTTCTGCGCCCCCTCCAATGCCCCGACATCCTTCCGAGAATGGGGGCGACCAGAACTGTATGAAACACTCCAGATGTGGTCTAACTAGTTTTATAAAACTGTGTTACGAACTGAGTCGTTTTAGAAACGAACCAGCAGCAACAGAGTTCACACTGGAGTCTGGTTTTGATGTCAAAACTACTCTTAGTATCTACTTATAACATAGTAAGTTAACGAAATAAAGGAAAGTATTATGTGTATATATGTGTAAATATAACCCCCAGATTATCGAGCCTGAGGGAACAAAGCTTAGAGTCTTGAGATGGTAAAGTAGGAAAGTTCAGTAATCCACGGATTAAATGATGGGAGAGAGATATTTGTAATCCAGGGTGAAACGTAGAGAAAATGCCGTTACTTCAAAATAACTCCGTCGAAGTTCTTATCCGCTGAATCCGTCCACATTCGAGTTATCAGCGAAAGTGACCTGTCACAGGAATACCGTCTTCCAGGGGTTACCACACAACACACCCAGGCAAGGGTTAACACAAGATATTCCACAATCCACTCCTATGGATTATACGAATTGACAGCCACACACGTTCGTTGTGGTTCCGTGTACCGATGATCAACCCACTCTTGTGGGCATAGGAGAGTTCCAAGCCTCAGCTGCGACTAACTGAAGCGATCAGCTTTTCCAGTCTCTCTCTCTCTCTCTCTCTCTCTCTCGCTCTCTCTCTCTCTCTCTCTCTCTCTCTCTCTCTTTAGACTGGCCGACTGCCTGTCTGCAGATCGTTCTCTCTCTCTCTCTCTGATGGTTCAGTCCACAGTCAGCGCTGTCAGCCTGTGATTGACGTCATAGCCCCGCCTCCTCACGCCGGCGCTCTTAAAGAAATAGTCACAGTACGACCGCAGGCTCGTAACAGCTGCAACACAACTTCCCGACTTTTGAACTCAATGCTTCAACTAATAAAGACAACCATGTCATTTCCCTTCTTAACCACCCGATCAATCTGTGCAGTCTCTTTCAGGGAGCGATGAACTTGGTGTCTAAGATCCCGCTGATCATCGACACTGTTCAGGGTTTTGCATTTAACAGTGTACTGTCCCATACATTCGACCTACCGAGCTGCCAAGATGATCATCACTAATCAAATCTCACTGAGATTTCTCAGGTCCTGTTGAATTGAAAGTACAGGGTCAGAGAAACACTGACTTCTGGCAGCATCACAGGCAAGTACATTCAGATAACACACGGAACACAAGTTATACGATTCTCTGTCAGTAACAATCTATAAAAAATTGTTTTATGTCATTATCGATATATAAAATACATTGTGTCATGTTCAATATTAAAATGTGCATTTTGTGTCAATAACAGACTTGGAAATGTTGAATTTGGTCCCTGTCTCCTTTCCTCCTGTAATCCACAACCAGCTCCTTTGTTTTTGTCACAATGAGGGAGAGGTTGTTTTCTTGACACAACTGTCTCGGGGTGATGACTTCTTCTCTGTCGGTTGCCTCGTTATTGTTTGGGATTCGGCCGATCAATGAAGTGTTGTCAACATTGATTAATTATCAGATTGGAACCCGCCACTGAAGCCCCACAGTGCACTATGTACTGATTGCAAAGCTACGAAATTGCCTGTGAATAGCCTCCCCTCCCCCAACTCCACTCTTTCTGCGTCACCAGCAGACTGGGACATCTCACATCTCGCTGCCTCCGCCAGGACATTAAACTGTGAACAACTGTGGTCAGGGACTGATCTCTGGTGTACTTCAAACGCTACCTCCTTCCAGTCTGAAAACGACCCACTCATCCAGCCACGCACTACCGGCAGTTTATCGATCCCCAACGAAAAAGCCTAATCACCTACTCCTGAGGGTCAATACCATTGCTGACTCTGAGTTTAACACCGTCAAATGCTGGGAGGGACATAATAAACAGAAAGTCTCTAGTCACAGCCGTGTAAATAAAATGTGATCTCAGTAGGTGTGTGGCGCATGCGCAGAATACGAAGGAAACAGACAGACTGAGCCAAGTCACAGACTGATGAAGGGGAGGAATGATCCATTTTGACACAGAGAGGGAAGCGGAGAGTTTGATGTTGTGCCTGATGCCGGAACTGCAGCCAGTTCGAAGATAAATTTTTGTTCCTCCAATTTGTTTTGAGCTGTGACAGTGTTTTTATCAGAAGGCACCATGCAGACTAAAATAATTTCAGTTGAAGTGTTGTCCTTCGCCCATTGACGTGCTTTGTAAACCTTTAACAGTGTAGAAAATTCAAAGGATTTGTGTATGGGAATCACAAACACAACAGCACGTTAGTTCCGCTCTATCTGTCAGTTCACCAGAGCTTGAACACAAAGTACACTGCAGATGCTGTGGGCAAAGCCACAGGTACAAAATGCTGGAGGAACCCAGCAGGCTGGGCAGCGTCCGTGGAAACGAACAGTGAACATTTCGGGCCGAGACCGAAGACCGTGACCTACATCTTCGCACTAGGAAGTGGCTGTTCACCTGCTCCGTGTGTGCGAAGAGGCTCATTCAGTTAACCCACCTTGTGATGCTCCGGTGAGTTCACAATAAATAGAGGCCACATTTCTGTCCGGAGTGAGCAAAGAGTTTTACTCAATCATCCCAGATGCTGCAACACCAGCAACTTCACATCAGGGAGGAAGTTCAAATCAGCTCCGTGTTAAATGTTTAACCATCACGGTGACTGAAGGCAGCTGCAGGTTCATGAGGGACTGTTACTGTCAGATTCTGCAGTTCTTGCGGCTGCTCATCGCACCCAGGACTGAACCCTGGTCACTGAGCATTGGAGGAGTCTGTTCTGCTGATGTTAGCCTTAAACTAGACTGATGTTTAATATTGTGGATCTGTGAAAGATAAATCAGTTCTGTATCAAATCCCGTGTCGCAGGTACTTACTGTCACTGCCAAACTCACAATATACACTAGAGAGGCCACTCGGTCCATCTGCTCCCTGCCCAGGTTTCTGTTCCATATCAGTATTTTAATATTTATCTCTCACTCTCCCTGTTGCAACTTGTCACCGCTCCGTGGGAGAAGAGATTTCGCTTCAATTTCTTAGAATCAGAGAAGTCTGCAGCAAATTACAGGCCCTTCGGCCCACAATGTTGTTCCGACCACGTAACCTACTCTAGAAAATTCCTGGAATTACCCTACCACAGAATCCTCTATTTTGCTAAGCTCCGTGTATTTCTCTGAGATTGTCTGAATAGACTCTATTGTACCCGTCTCTACCACAGTCGCTGGCAGTGCAGTCCACACACCCACCACTATCTGTATAAAAAAATATATCTCTGACACCTCCCTTGAACTACTTCCAAGCACCTTATCTATGCCCCCCACGTGTTCGCCATCTCAGCCCTGGGGAAAAAGCCTCTGACTTTCCACACGATCGATTCCTCTCATCATCTGACACACCTGCATGAATTTCCTGCATGATTTTCCACAGGCTAATTAACAGGATGAGCTCGCTGAGTATTTCCCCAGGGCTCTGGACTAAGGTGGGTAAACTCCTTTTTCCCTGCTTTTTTCAAATTTTGTGTCATTTTCACTAATTTCAAAGGACTGTGCCTCAGACAGCCGGGTTGTTGCAATGCGCCTCTAAAGCCTGACAGCAGACTGGCGAGTGAATCTTCGATGGAGCAGAGTCAGAAACCAAAGAGTTGCCAGCCTGAGTCAGGGCTTTGGGGCTCTGGAAAGAGATGGGGTCTGGAGGTGACAAGCAGGAGGAGGAAGAGGAACCAGACCAGCGGGATGTGGCTATGAATGAAAGATGAGAAACATTTGGAAACTGGTTAATTTAAAAACAAAATGGTTAATTTCTACAAAACATTGCAGGTAATCATCAGATCAGGCAGCAAATGTGGAGAGGAATAAATGGGCAGCATTTAATCCGAGTCCCTTCAGCATGTCTAGACTGTGTACTCCTCTGCTTAGTTGCTGCCTGAACTGCAGAGCTCTTTCAGCATTTTGTGTGTGTGCGTCTCTGTATTTCCAGCAACTGCAGAATCTCTTTTGTTTCACATCTGCATTTGTAAGAGTATTGTACTTTGGCATTAGGTACACGAAGTGCCTGTTGATCTTGAGTATGTCGTTTATGGGAGCCACTTTCTGCGTTAAGAAAGCTGCTGAGTTTTCCACACACAAAAACTGAGATATGGACGTGGAACCGAAGCTTGCATAAATTTTGAATGGCACCATGATTACCCATAAAGCCGCGCGTTTAAAATTTCGCTGTCGTTTGCAGCACCGATCAAATGCGCAGGCGCAGGGTTGCTGCCGTCTCCGATAACTACGCATGCGCGCAAATACAAAATGTCTGGAGGATCGAGAAGGTAAGGACTTTTTCGACTTTAATTGAGTGACAATTGCTGTGAGAACCGGAGACTGAGACCCGCAAACTCGGCACAGGCCAGGTCTTTTTCCTCTCTCTCAGCCCCACGATCCGTACACGGGCCCCGGGGAGCTTCCGGCTAATCAGGGAATGGGAGCAGATAGATCTCACAGACAGAGCTGAGCTCCAGCTATCTGAATGCAAGGATTAGGAATTCGGAAAAAAAGAACAAAATCTTTCTATCAGCTGTTGAGAAAATCACCTTTGTTCTGCCTCCAACCGCAACAAGAGAAAACCTGCAGCTGCTGTAAATCCGGAGGAATTTCACACAAAATGCCGGAGGAACTCAGCATTAGTACTCTTTCCCATAGATGCTGCCCGGCCTGCTGAGTTCCTCCAGCATTTTGTGTGTGTTGCTTGTTCTGGAGTTTTCTACACGTGAGGATATGTTTTAACCTATTCTGTCTGGGTACACAATGATATCAAACAACTTTAACTTTGCCCTTGTCAACAAGTAGCTTTCACATCACAAATGTGCCAGACTCTAATGAGACAGACGACTGCCCTTCCCTTCATATCCATTGGCATTTTCATCACCAAGTTCATCACTTGAGGGAGGGTTCAGGGGTAATATTTATGTACAATACAGAAGGCTGTGTGTATTGTGGTGATGCAAAAGTTGCTGGATAATTTGCAAGTGGGTGGAAGGGGAGTGATATTTGGAAGTCCAACTTTTTAGAGCATCATTTAGCAAGAGACTTGCATACAGTGACATGCAAAAATTTGGGCAGCTTTCTATTCCTGTGAATAGCTAAGCGAGTAAAACAATGACCTGATTTCCAAAAGGCAGAAAGTTAAAGATGACACATTCTTTAATTAAGCAAGGTTACTCTTTTGTATCCATCATTTACAGTTTCAAAATAATAAAACAGGAAAAGGGCCTGAAGCAAAAGTTTGGGTTCCCTGAATGGTCAGTACTTAGTAGCAACCCCTTTGGCAAGTATCACAGTTTCTAAATGCTTTCTGTAGCAAGCTAAGAGTCTTTCAATTCTTGTTTGGGGATTTTTGCCCATTCTTCCTTGCAAAATACTTCTAGTTCTATGAGATCCTTGGGCCGTCTTGCAGGCACTGCTCTTTTGAGGTCTATCCACAGATTTTTATGTTGTATAGCTCAGGGGACTGTGAGGTCCATGGCAAAACGTTCAGCTTGCGCTTCCTGAGGTAGTCCATTGTGGATTTTGAGGTGCATTTAGGATCTTTATCCTGTTGTAGAAGCCATCCTCTTTTAATCTTCAGCTTTTTTACAGATGGTGTGATGTTTGCTTCCAGAATTTGCTGGTATTGAATGGAATTCATTCTCCCCTCTACCAGTAGAATGTTCCCCATGCCAATGGCTGCAACACAAGCCCAAAGCATGATCAATCCACTCCCGTGCTTAACAGTTGGAGAGGTGTACTTTTCATGAAATTCTGCACCATTTTTTCTCCAAACATACCGTTGCTCATTGCAGCCAAACAGTTCTTTTTAAACTTCATCAGTCCAGAGGACTTGTTTCCAAAATGCATAAGGCTTGTTTAGATGTTCCTTTGCAAATATCTGATGCTGAATTTTGTTGTGATGGCACAGGAAAGGTTTTCTTCTGATGTTTCTTCCATGAAAGTCATATTTGTGTAGGTGTCCCTGCACAGTAGAACAGTGCAGCACCACTCCAGAGTCTGCTAAATATTCCTGAAGATCTTTTTCAGTCAAACAGGGGTTTTGATTTCCCTTTCTAGTAATCCTACGAGCATTTCTCTTTGAAGGATTTCTTGGTCTTCTAGACCTCAATTTGACCTCCACCGTTCCTGTTAACTGCCATTTCTTAATTACATTACAAACCAAGGAAAGGGCTACATGAAAACTCTTTGCTGTCTTCTTATAGCCTTCTACTGCTTCGTGGGCATCATGAATTTTAATTTTCAGAGTGCTAGGCAGGAGCTTAGAGGAGCCCATGGCTCTAATTGTTGGGATGAGGTTTGTGGAGTCAGGGTATTTATAGAGCTTTGAAATTTGCAACATCTGGCTTTTCCTAATGAAGACTGTGAACAAGCCATAGCTCTAACAAGCTAATTAAGGTCTGAGACCTTGGTAAAAGTTATCTGAGAGCTCAAATCTCTTGGGGTTCCCTACCTTTTGCATGGTGCTCCTTTCCTTTTTTTCCCACTCTGAAATTGTAAAAACAATAATAATACAATAATAATCTTGCTTAAAATGTTGAAAAGAATGTTTCATCTTTAACTTTATGTCTTTTGGAGATCAGTTTATCTTCTCAGGACTTTATTCCTTGGAATGTCGAAGATTGAGGGGAGGTTTGATTGTGAAAGAGGGGCATAGATGTTGTAAATTCATTTTTCAATTTTTTTTATTGATTTCCAAATAAAGAATATACAAATCAGAAGAGGAGTTTAACAAGTAGATAATGTAAGAGACATATAAACAGCAATAGTAAAAACAAAAAGTATATAATATCAAAATCAAATAAGTAAAATATTTCGCTGTTATATATACAATGGTCAAAAAAAACTACAACTCCTCATAATAATCATAAAAAAAGATTGGAGATTTTATTGATAAGGGAAAAAACCCACAAACTAAAATGAAACAAAAACAAACAAAAATAAAGAAGAGAAAAAAAAAAGGAAAGAAAATGAAAGATTGGGCAGTCCAATTGAGGATAAAATTAAAGAAAACAGAAAGAGAGAACAAAAACACATCCTTCCAGTCATCTCCGAACCTTCAGGGATAAGGAATTCCCCCAAATAGATAGATAGATAGACAGACAGACAAATATAAATTAAATCATGTGAAAATATGGAATAAAAGGTCGCCAGACTTGTTCAAAATTAAAGGATGTATCAAGTGTCTGGCTTCGAATTTTTCCAAGCTTAGACATGACATAAGGGAGGAGAGCCAATAGAAAACAGTAGGTGGGTTAGATTCTTTCCAATGCAGCAAAATAGCTCTCCTAGCCAGTAAAGTTGAAAAAGCTATCACATGTTAGGTGGAGGCAGACTCTTTGCTTGCTTCCTCTGGAATAATCCCAAAAATTGCTGTAAGTGGATTAGGTTGAACATCCATATCTATAACTTTAGATAATATTCCAAACACATCCCTCCAAAAATTATTTAAACTTACACATGACCAAAACATATGAGTTAAAGTAGCCATTTCTCTGTTACATCTGTTTCAAATAGGGCTTATATTCGGAAATATATGCGCCAATTTATCTTTGGACATATGTACTATCTTAAACTGAATTAAGATATGGCGTGAGCAGATAGATGAACTATTGACTAAATAATAAATCTTACTCCATTGATCATCTGAAAGTGAATGTTGAAGTTCTACTTCCCAGGTACGTTGAACCCTGTCATTAGGCGACATGCGACCATTCATTAACTGTTTATAAATGATAGTTATTAATCATTTTTGAAAAGGTTTAAACTGAAAAATAACATAAGCCAAATTTGAAGAGCAGGCCAACGGGTAATTCGGTAAAATAATCGTGTAAGAAATTCCTAACCTGTAAATACCTGAAAAAATTTGTATTAGAGATATCATATTTATCCATTTACTGTGAGAAAGACACTAAGCAGTCTTGTAAAAACAAATCTAAAAAAGTTTTAATTCCCTTAATTTTCCATATTTAAAAAGCCTTATCGAAAGTTGATGGTTTAAAAAAGAAACTAGATTAAATATTACTAGGAAGTAAAGAATCATTTAATTAAAAAAATCTACAAAACTGAAATCAAATTTTTAAAATATGTTTAACAATACGGTTTCGAGCTTGTCTACCTATTCTGGAGAATGAAAACTGAAGAGGAGCTCCTAATAGCGAAGCTGATGAAAACCCCTTACTGAATTCTCCTCCAAATGTAACCATGAAGGGCGATCTTGGTCATCGGTATCATAAATCCAAAAAGTAATATAACAAATATTAATTGCCCATTTATTCGACCTATCAATGACATCGACATAGATGACCATTTAGATAGAGCATGTTTGAGTATTTTCAACTAAAGTGAAGGTGTAAATTCAAGCTGTCTTTTACCGCTGATTGGTATGGGACTACAACCAGTGGCCATGGGTTAAGTGTGAAAGGTGAAATGTTAAGCGGAACATGAGGGGAAACTTCTTCACACAGATGGTCATCTGGGTGTGGAATGTACAGCCATCATGAGTGGGGCATGTGAGCTCAATTTCAATATTTAGGAGGTTTGTATAGGAACTTGGATGGTAGGGGTATGAGACTGGGCAATTTAAATAGTTTAGCACAAACTAGATGGCCCAAAGGGCCTGTTTCTGTGTTGTACTTTTCTACAATTACCTGAAATATTACAAAAATTCACTCTAAGATCTTTTAACAGCTGTGTGAACCAACCATTCATTTCGGCAGGAATTTTTTATATGGCTTTAAAATTGTGGCACTTTAAGTTAAGAATACATAAAAGAAGATCCCAGCTCAGCTGCACGTCAAGAAAGACTGTTTGTGTGAGACGGTTTCAGTTACTGTGGGGCCAGGCACCCATGCTGCTCAGCAGGAACAGGGAATAATACCAACGGAGAGGGTCAGACTGAGCCAGGTCACAGATTGGAGACGGCAGAAATGCCCCATTCTTATAGAGACAGGAAGAGCATCGGAGAGATTGATGGTCATTCCAGATACCAGCACTCTGCGCAGTCAGGAGATGATTTCTCTGTCCAACTTGAGTAGAACCTCACTGTAACAGTGTGATACAAATCAAACAAGTAATCTCATCTGTAATGTTGTCCTAAACCCATTGATGGATTTTGTAAATCTTTTTACAGGTAAAAAATGAGAAGGAATTTGTCTGCAGGCAGCTCAAACACGACACGCCAGTTTTGCTGTCTCTGTCCTGATATTTAAGAAGTGGAGCAAGGGATTCAATCGACCATTCCTCATTTGACCAACCGTCATTTTACACAGGAGAAAGGCCGTTCACCTGTTCAGACAGTGGGAGTGGATTCACTCAGTTATCACAATTGAAGGTACATCAACAAGTTCACATTGGCCAAGGCCATTCATCTGTTCTGCGTGTGTGAGAAAGGATTCATTTGGTCTTCCCACCTGTGGACACACCAGTCAGTTCATACCACACTGGGCAGAGGCTGGTCATCTGTTGAACTTCTGGGAAAGGATTCACTCAGTTATCTGATCTAATGGCTCACCAGCCAGTTCACACTGGGGAGAAGCCATTCACCTGCTCAGTCTGTGAGAAGAGATTCACTCACTCTTCCACCCTATGGAAACATCAGCGAGTTCACACTGGGGAGAAGCCATTCACCTGCTCAGAATGTGGGAAGGGATTCACTGAGTCGTCCACTCTACTGGTACATCAGCGAGTTCACACTGGGGAGAGGCCATTCACCTGCTCAGTCTGTGAGAAGAGATTCACTCGGTTATCCCACCTCCAGAGTCATCAGCGAGTTCACACTGGGGAGAGGCCGTTCTCCTGCTCAGAATGTGGGAAGAGATTCACTGAGTTATCCAACCTACAGAGTCATCAGCGAGTTCACACTGGGGAGAAGCCATTCACCTGCTCAGAATGTGGGAAGAGATTCACTGAGTTATCCAACCTACAAAGTCATCAGCGAGTTCACACTGGGGAGAGGCCGTTCTCCTGCTCTGAATGTGGGAAAGGATTCTCTGAGTTATCCACCCTACAGAGACATCAGCAAGTTCACACTGGGGAGAAGCCATTCACCTGCTCAGTATGTGGGAAGAGATTCACTCAGTTATCCACCCTACAGAGTCACCAGCGAGTTCACACTGGGGAGAAACCGTTCCCCTGTTCAGTCTGTGGGAAGAGATTCACTCAGTCATCCACCCTACAGAGACACCAGCGAGTTCACACTGGGGAGAAGCCATTCACCTGCTCAGTCTGTGGGAAGAGATTCACTGATTCATCCACCCTACAGAGACACCAGCAAATTCACACTGGAGAGAAGCCGTTCACCTGCTCAGTCTGTGGGAAGGGATTCACTCAGTCATCCACCCTACAGAATCACCAGCGAGTTCACACTGGGGAGAGGCCGTTCACCTGCTCAGTCTGTAGGAAGAGATTCACTCATTTATCCAGCCTACAGAGACATCTGCAAATTCACACTGGGGAGAAGCCGTTCAGCTGCTCAGTCTGTGGGAAGGGATTCACTCAGTCATCCACCCTACAGAGTCACCAGCGAGTTCACACTGGGGAGAAGCCGTTCACCTGCTCAGACTGTGGGAAGGGGTTCATTTATTTATCAAGCCTACAGAGACATCAGCGCGTTCACACCGAGGAGAAGCCGTTTACCTGCTCAGAATGTGGGATAGCATTCACTCAGTCATCCCAACTACTGGCTCACCAGTCAGTTCACAATGGGGAGTGGCCATTGTTATGAATCCCTAGGTTTCGTTTGCTGTAGGCTATCATTTTAAGAGAAAGAGATTAAGGTGATTCAGTCTGATTTGCAGCTTGTTTAGTTTTAACCGAGGACACAGACACTCAGAGTCAGACAGAGATGAAAGAGGTAAAATGGAAGAATCGAAACCAGGGAACTAGTGGCCAAGGGTCACCGTTTGGAACTTTCCTATGCCCACAAGGGTGGATTAATCATCAATTCACCGTACATCGAATGTGTAGTTGTCACCTCATTTGATCCATAGGAGTGGATCTGATTTGGGGATCCTGTGAAGACTGCTGATGTGTTAACCCTTGCCTGGATGTGGTGTGGTAATTCACTTGAAGATGATACCCCTTGTGACAAGTCACTTTGGGTGATAATTAGTAAGTGAGATTTTGGAATGACGACAGATAAAATCTACAGCGACTGTTCTCTCATTTTCCCACCGTGGAACCTGAGGAATTCGAGATAATTGCCTTCTCTTGACATTTACCCCAGATTACAAATATCTCTCTCATCACCTATTCTGTGGATGAACCGAACTTTCATAATTTACCATCTCAAGACTCTAAGCCTTGATTCCCCCGAGCTCAATAGTTTGGGCAACACACAAAATGCCAGTGGAACACAGCAGGCTAGGCAGCATCTATAGAGAGAAGCACTGTCGATGTTTCAGGCCGAGTCCCTTCGTCAGGACTACCTGAAAGGAAAGATAGGAAGAGATTTGAAAGGAGGAGGGTGAGGGGGAAATGTGAAAGATAGAAGACCAGAGGGGGTGGGGTGAAGCTGAGAGCTGGAAAGGTGATTGGCAAAAGGGATACAAAACTGGAGAAGGGACAGCATCATGGGACGGGAGGCTTCGGGAGAAAGAAAGGGGGAGGGGAGCACCAGAGGGAGTTGGAGAACAGGCAGAGTGATGGTTAGAGAAAGAGGGAACAAAAAATCTAAATATATCACGGATGGGGTGAGAAGGTGAGGAGTGGTGTTAATGGAAGTTAGAAAAGTCAATGTTCATGCCATCAGGTTGGAGGCTACCCAGCCGGTAGATAGGGTGTTGTTCCTCCAAACTGAGTGTGGCTTCATCTTGACAGTAGAGGAGGCCATGGCCTATTCTGCTTTGATAGTTGATGAAGCAGCTGATTATGTCCTAGTGAAACAGTCTGTGCTCAAAGCTTACGATTTGGTCCCAGAATCATACAGGCAAAAATTTGGAAATTGAAGGAAATTTGTGAATCAGACTTATCTGGCATTTGCTTCTCAGAAGTCTGTGTGTTTTGACCACTGATGCACGTATAAAAATATAAGTGATGATTTTACCGATAGAAGGAGTTGGTTTTAATTGAAGAATTCGAAAGGTGCGTCCCTGATGACATAAAGAGATATTTAGATGAAAAGGATGCTGCCACTTTGCAGGAGTCTGCTGGATTAGCAGATGAGTTTGCTTTAACTCATAAGGTTAAGTTTACCCCGAATAAGAGCTTCCAAAAGAATAGCAGGGATCACCAGTGCAAACCAGAAATTAAAGTTTGGACTAGTGATAAGAGTAAGGATGAAGGGAAGCAGTTGAAGGAGAAATATTCTGGTCCTAATTGTTACTGTTGTAGGAAAGCTGCTTATGTGATGGATAATTTTTCTGTCCTGAAGAATAAAAAGGTAAAGGAGGCCTGTGTTGAAGCTTCTATAAACCCAGAGGGTTCTGAACATTCTGTTGAGGCTCAGTTAAGGTCTGAGAGGTCTGACTGAGTTAAGAAGGGTTCGAACATTTTATGTCAGATGGGATTGTATTAGTAAATGAATCGGTACCAGTGAAAATTCTGAAAAGAGGATGCTGTCCAATTTACTGGGGCTTCTCAGTCACTCATTCTAGGAGGCTGTGGTGGCCAGTGCTATAATATTTGCTGTTGTGTACTGGGGCAGCAGGCTAGGGTAGCAGACACCAACAGAATCAACAAACTCATTCGTAAGGCCAGTGATGTTGTGGGGGTGGAACTGGACTCTCTGACGGTGGTGTCTGAAAAGAGGATGCTGTCCAAGTTGCATGCCATCTTGGACAATGACTCCCATCCACTGCATAATGTACTGGTTAGACACAGGAGTACATTCAGCCAGAGACTCATTCTACCGAGATGTAACACAGTGTCATAAGAAGTCATTCTTACCTGTGGCCATCAAACTTTACAACTCCTCCCTCGGAGTGTCAGACACCCAGAGCCAATAGGCTGGTCCTGGACTTATTTCCGCTTGCATAATTAACTTATTATTATTTAATTATTTATGGTTTTATATTGCTATATTTCTTCACTATTCTTGGTTGGTGTGGCTGTAACCAAACCCAATTTCCCTTGGGATCAATAAAGTATGTCTGTCTGTCTGTACGTTAGACAGCGTTCTAAAGTTTGGCGATGAGACTGACACTGCTGAGGTAAATCTTATTAAAGGCATTCGCGGCGGCATGATTTCTGTGCCATTGCACAAGGCAACTTTACTGTCAGGGTTGGTTTCGGGACCTGTTGAGATCGGATTATGCTCCAGTTTACCGGTGGGAGATGTTACTTTGCTGTTAGGGAATGACCTGGCAGACGGTAAAGTTGTTCCTGCAGTGCTGTTGACAACTAAGTCAGCCACTGATGACCCACTGATGGATTTTAACATTTATCCTTCCTGCCCAGTAACTCGAAATATGGCTAAAAGTCTGCCGAAGCAGACGGTTCTGTACAGAATGATTCTGATACCCATGATAGCCAAAATCGGGATTCCGGTTATGATGACTTGTCAGGAACTTTTCTGCCTTCATTGTTTCAACAGTATTTAGGTAGTAGGTCTGATGAGAAAGATTTATCCCTGTCTAGGAAGGAGTTTATAGCAGAACAGATCTGAGACCCTGAGACTGAAGCTTTAAAAGAAACAGCTCTCTCAAATGATGAGATTAAGAAAGTGCCAGGAGGGTATTATGTCAAGGATGGAGTGTTAATGAGGAAGTGGAGGCCACCTGCTATACCAGCGAGTGAGGAATGGGCAATTGTTCACCAAGTTGTAGTTCCTAAGGTTTATAGGACTGAAATTTTAACTTTGGCCCACACTATACCCTTACATCGACATTTTGGAGTGAATAAAACTAAACAGGATTATCAAAAAATGTTACTGGCCTAATTTGAGGACAGATGTTGTGACCTTTCGCGGAACCTGTCACACTTGTCAACTTGTGGGTAAACCTAATCAGGTCACCCCAGTGGCTCCACTGTAGTCTAAACCTGCATTCAGTGACTCCTCTTCAAAATTTATAGTGGATTGTGCTGGCCCTTTGCCAAAGACTAAAGCTGGCCATCAGTATCTGCTAACTATTATGTGTACTACATCCTGATTCCCAGAGGCAATACCTCTCAGAAATATTAAAGCTAAAACTGTGGCAAAGGCTGTTACCAAATTTTTTACTTTTTCTGGTTTGCCTAAAGAAATCCAGTCTGAACAAGGAAGTAATTTTACATCTGGATTATTCCAGCAGGGAGTTTATGAACAGGGAACTAAACAAATTACATCATCTGCATACCATCCAGAATCACAAGGGGCTTTTGAAAGATTTCATTCTGCCCTCAAAACCATGATTAAGACATATTGTGTTGAAAATGGAAAAGACTGGAATGAAGGAATACATTTGCTTTTGTTTGCAGTAAGAGAGTCAGTACAGGAATCACTGGGATTTACTCCATTTGAGCTTGTATTTGGTTGTAGAGTGAGGGAACCTTTGACCTTGTTAAAGAACATAGGATTAATGGGGATGTACATGTTAAGTTGTTAGACTATGTTTTGAAGATCAAAGATAAACTACTCCACACCTGAGGTCTAGCGAGACAAAACTTAAAGATTTCTCAGAACAAAGTGAAGTGTTGGTTTGATAGGAGGGCTTGGGAAAGAAAATTCCAGGTGGGGGATAAGGTGCTTACCTTATGTTGAAGAATGTTGACAAATCCACCTCAGGCGAATCTCAATAGACCGTATGAAATGGTCTCTCAAATTAATGATCTGAATTGTGTTATTAAAACACCCGACCAATGTAAACCAGCACAGGTTGTACACATAAATATGATACAGTCTTATTTTGACAAGCAGGCACCATCGGTGAGTGTTGTTGTCAAAACATATGAATCTGGTAACCCTGAGAATGAAACAATTGACTCGTCTGAGAATTTTCACAAGCCAAACATTGTCCCAGTTAGGCTAATGAACTCGGTTGTTCCAGAAAACATTGATAACAGGTTGGCACACCTGCAGCCAAAGCAACAACAATAGCTGAAGAAATTAATTCTGGAGTTTAAAAATGTATTTCCCATTGTTCCCAAGCAACCCACAGTCGCAGTACATAACGTAGATAATGGTCAAGCCAAACCGCTTAAACAACACCCATATTGCATGAATGCAGAAAAGTGTAAATTGCCTGAGCAGGGAATTGAATATATACTGGAAAATGGTATTATTAGTCCTTTAGCAGCAGATTGCTCACCCTGTGTTATTGTGCTCAAACCTGATCATAGTGTTAGATTTTGCACTGATTATAGGAAGGTAAATGCAGTAACAAAAGCAGATGCCCATCCTGTCCCTAGGGAGGATGATTGCACCGATAAGGTTGGAAAAGCTAAATTTCTTACAAAGATTGATCTGTTGAAAAGGTATTGGTGTGTTCCATTGATGGACAGAGGTAGAGACATTTCTGCATTTGTGACACCATCTGGTTTGTGTGAATACAATGTTTTACCTTTTGGAAGGAAAAATGCTCCAGGAACATTCCAGAGAATGAATGATCCTGTAATTCGAGGATTAGAACACACAGATGCCCATATTGATGACTTAGTCACAGGGAGTGACACTTGGGAAGAGCATATCTCTGCAGTGGAGAAGCTGTTTGACAGGCTTTCCCAGGCCAGCTTTACAGTTAACTTGGCTAAGAGTGAATATGGCCATGCCACTGTGACCTGTCTTGGCTATGTTGTAGGTCAAAGCAAGTTGGCTCCTGTTCGGTCAAAAGTCCAGGCAATTTCTCAAGTTCCTATTCTGACTGCTAAGAAGGCTCTTAGAAGGTTTCTGGGAATGGATGGATATTATCGTAAGTTCTGTAAGAACTTTGCTGCTATCGCTCTTCCTCTGACCAACCTCCTGAAGAAGGGTGAAAAGTTTGTTTGGACCGAGCCTTGTCAGGAGGCATTTGATTGATTGAAAGTTATTATTTGAATTTAGGCCAATCAATGTAGTGTTGTCATCACATTTAATTAGCAGATTGGAGCTGTAGGTGACAGCACAAGTCATGGGTGCACAGAAAGTAAAGGACAGGACCAAAGAGACAACCCTGTGGGGTATGTGTGCTGAGGGTCAGAGAGACAGAGGAGATGGAGCCCACTCTTACCACCTGCTGGCGATCTGACAGGAAGTCCAGGATCCAGCGACACAAGGCAGGGTGAAGGCCGAGGTCTCTGAGCTCCTTGTCGATACTTCACGCCTTCGTATGGCTACTGCTCTGCCCATGACTGCAAGGAACTGCAGAGAACTTTGGAGAGCAGTGAACATCAGAGAAACAAGCCTCCACTCCATGGACTCTTCCTACATTCCCTTGCCTCGGGAAAGCAGGCCATGTACTCAAAGAACCTCATAACCTGGACAGTCTGGCTGCAAACCCACTCCCCCATCGTTGGTGGAGAGATACAAAAGCCTTAAAGTGCGTAACACCAGGCTGAAGGATGGCTTCCTGTCTGTGGTTAGAAGCCAAATAAATGGCAAAATGGACTCGACCTCACAATGTAACTCGACGTGACCGTGCACCATATGTCTATCTGCACTACACTTTCTCTGCAGCCATAATGCTTTGTTACAGTTACTGTTTTGTCATATATCAGCTCAATGTACTGTTGCAATGTATCGATCTGTGTGGATGGTACGTCAGGCAAGATTTTCACTGTAGCTCAGTACTTGATGAGAATATACAAATTCCCCGTTTTAATTGTGTGGAAATATTAGACAGACTGAGCTTCTGCTCTGGAACTACAAAAGGAAACTGAACTGTTGTCATATCTGAGGAATGCAAATAAATAGAAAAGGCTTCAATCTCGCATTACGACCTGCGGTAACTGGGATCAGGTGACCGGTGGTGGGTCTCCCATATCAATATCAGAATCAGGTTTAATAGCACCGGCATGTGTCATGAAATGCGTTGTCTCTGCGGCAGCAGTAGAACCTAATTCATAACCATAGATTTTAACAATTGTGATTTAATATAAGAATATAATTATTACATAGTTAAATTATATAAATAGTACAAAATGAAAAAAGATGTAATAAACTATTTTAGTTGTGTCGACTATTTGACTGACTGGGTTGTTGCTTTGGAAGTAGTGGAGTGAAGCTTAACTGAACTGTACACATTTATGAGAAGCGCAGATAAATACAAAAGGCTAAATTCTCACATAAATGGGTCAGACACCCAGAAACATCGGCTGCACTTCAGCAGATAAAAACAGTGGAATGAAACATGCTGAAAATATTGCAGAAAAAAGCATATTGTCCACCACAATGAGAGGACGTGACAGATCCGGATCTCACTGCCTTGTCTGAACGGGCGAAAGATGAAGCTACACGGACACGTAGAGCAGTAACCCGCAGATGCTGCAGATCTACGGAACAACGTGAACAGGAGGCGGGATCACGTGACGGCGGAGGCGGTGACTCCAATTACCCACCACTCTGTGGAAAGAAGCAAACTTGCCGCTCACAACTGCTTCCAACTTAAATGTATTAGACATTTCAACCCCCAGGAAAAATATATCGTCTGTCCACTCTATCTATTCCTCGCGTAATCTTATAAACGTCCATCCAGTCTCACCCCAGCCTGCGCCGCTCCGGAGAAAACAACACAAGTTTGTCCAGCCTCTCGTTATAGCTCATGCCCTCTAATCCAGGCAGTGTCCTGGTAAACCTCTTCTGCGCCCCCTCCAATGCCCCGACATCCTTCCGAGAATGGGGGCGACCAGAACTGTATGAAACACTCCAGATGTGGTCTAACTAGTTTTATAAAACAGTGTTACGAACTGAGTCGTTTTAGAAACGAACCAGCAGCAATAGAGTTCACACTGGAGTCTGTTTTTGAAGTTAAAACTACTCTATTTATTAGTATCTACTTATAACATAGTAAGTTAACGAAATAAAGCAAAGTATTATGTGTATATATGTGTAAATATAATCCCCAGATTATCGAGCGTGAGGGAACAATGCTCAGAGTCTTGAGATGGTAAAGTAGGAAAGTTCAGTAATCCACGGAATAAATGATAGGAAAGAGATATTTGTAATCCAGGGTGAAACGTAGAGAAACAGCCGTTACTTCAAAATAACCGTCGACTAAGATCTTATCCGCTGAATCCGTCCACATACGAGTTAATGAAAGTGACCTGTCACAGGAACACCGTCTTCCCGGGGTTACCACACAACATACCCAGGCAAGGGTTAACACAATATATTGTAAAATCCACTCCTATGGATTATACGAAGTGACAGCCACACACGTTCGTTGTGGTTCCGTGTACCGATGATCAACCCACTCTTGTGGGCACAGGAGAGTTCCAAGCCTCAGCTGCGACTAACTGAAGCGATCAGCTTTTCCCTCGCTCTCTCTCTCTCTCTCTCTCTCTCTCTCCCTCTCTCCCTCTCTCCCTCTCTCCCTCTCTCCCTCTCTCCCTCTCTCCCTCTCTCCCTCTCTCCCTCTCTCCCTCTCTCCCTCTCTCCCTCTCTCCCTCTCTCCCTCTCTCCCTCTCTCCCTCTCTCCCTCTCTCCCTCTCTCTCTCCCTCCCTCCCACCCTCCGACTGCCTGTCTGCAGATCGCTCTCTCTCTCTCTCTCTCTCTTCTGGTTCAGTCCACAGTCAGCGCTGTCAGCCTGACGTCATAGTCCCGCCTCCTCACGCCGGCGCTCTTAAAGAAACAGTCACAACACAACTTCCCGACTTTTGAACTCAATGCTTCAACTGATAAAGACAACCACGCCATTTACCTTCTTAAGCACCCGATCAATCTGTGCAGTCTCTTTCAGGGAGCGATGAACTTGGAGTCTAAGATCCCTCTGATCATCGACACTGTTCAGGGTTTTGCATTTAACAGTGTACTGTCGCATACATTCGACCTACCGAGCTGCCAAGATGATCATCACGAATCAAATCTCGCTGAGATTTCTCAGGTCCTGTTGAATTTATTGCCAAGTGCACAAGTACGGGAAGGTACAGGTACAGAGAAACACTGACTTGTGGCAGCATCACAGGCAAGTACATTCAGATAACACACGGAACACAAATTATACGATTCTCTGTCAGTAACAATCTAAATATCTTTTATGCCATTAACAATATATAAAATACATTGTGTCATGATCAATATTAAAATGTACATTTTGTGTCAATAATAGACTTGGAAATGTTGAATTTGGTCCCTGTCTCCATTCCTCCTGTAATCCACAACCAGCTCCTTTGTTTTTGTCACAATGAGGGAGAGGTTGTTTTCTTGACACCACTGTGTCGGGGTGATGACTTCTTCCCTGTACGCTGCCTCGTTAATATTTGGGATTCGGCCGATCAATGTAGTGTGGTCAGCAAATCCAATTAGCAGATTGGAACCCGTAACTGCAGCCCCACAGTGCACTATGTACTGATTGCAAAGCTACGAAATTGCATGTGAATAGCCTCCCCTCCCCCAACTCCACTCTTTCTGCGTCACCAGCAGACTGGGACATCTCACATCTCGCTGCCTCCGCCAGGACATTAAATTGTAAAGAACTGTGGTCAGGGACTGATCTCTGAGGAACTCCAAACGCTACCCCTTTCCAGTCTGGAAACGACCCACTCATCCAGCCACACACTACCGGCAGTTTATCGATCTCCAACGAAAAAGCCTAATCACCTACCCCCGATGTTCAATACCATTACTGACTCTGAGTTTGCCACCGTCAAATTCCGGGAGGGACATAATAATCAGAAAGTCTCCAGTCACAGCCGTATAAATAAAATGTGATCTCAGTGGGTGTGTGGCGCATGCTCAGAATGCGAAGGAGACAGACAAACTGAGCCAAGTCACAGACTGATGAAGGGGAGGAATGATCCATTTTGACAGAGAGAGAGAAGCAGAGAGTTTGATATTGTGCCTGATGCCGGAACTGTGGCCAGTTAAAAGACGAAATCTTGTTGCTCTAAATTGTTTTGAGATGTGACAGTGTTTTAATCAGAAGACACCATGGAGACTAAAATTATTTCAGTTGAAATGTTGTCCTTCACCCTCTGATGTGCTTTGTGAGCTTTTAACAGTGTAGAAAAGGCAAAGGATTTGTCTGTGGGAATCACAAACACAACAACACGTTAGTTCTGCTGTATCTGTCAGTTCACCAGCGCTTGAAAGCCGCCGATTCTTGAATGTGGAGGCGGAGATGCTGGAGAAGACAGCGCCCCACTCGCGACAAGGAGAGCCCGAACACGTGTCCATGTCAGTGAGCTGATTGGATACATCGCCATGACGTTATAGCAGTGTGACGTCATTCACTGGCTCTCATTTTGGAAGGGATTCAGTCGGGCATCGCAGATACACCAACAACTTCACTCTGGGAAGCGGCCGTTCACCTGCTCCGTGTGTGCGAAGACTCATTCAGTTAACCCACCTTATGATGCTCCGGTGAGTTCACAATAAATAGAGGCCACATTTCTGTCCGGAGTGAGCAAAGAGTTTTACTCAATCATCCCAGATGCTGCAATAGCAGCAACTTCACATCAGGGAGGAAGTTCAAATCAGCTCCGTGTTAAATGTTTAACCATCACGGTGACTGAAGGCAGCTGCAGGTTCATGAGGGACTGTTACTGTCAGATTCTGCAGTTCTTGCGGCTGCTCATCGCACCCAGGACTGAACCCTGGTCACTGAGCATTGGAAGAGTCTGTTCTGCTGATGTTAGCCTTAAACTAGACTGGTGTTTAATATTGTGGATCTGTGAATGATAAATCAGTTTGTATCAAATCCCGTGTCTCGCTTGAGAGGCCACTCGGCCCAGCTGGTCCCTACCTATGTTTCTGTTCCAATCAGTATGTGAAAAATCTACCCCTGCTGTTCTCTCACCCTCCCTGAGATGACAGGTTGCAATTAGTCACCACTCAGTGGGATAGGAGATTTCCCTTGAATTTCATTGAATCACAGAAATCTACAACATTTTACCGATGCTTTGGCCCACAATGTTGTACCGGCCATTTAACTTGCTCATGAAATTGGTTAGAATTACCCTACCACATAGCCATCTATTTTCCTAACGGAGTCTGGTTTCGATGTTAAAACAATTATCTTTATTAGTATAGTGACGGGGTCCTGAATTACCCATATGAACTGTGTTTTTGAAAAGAGAGATGGAGATGTTCAACACGAGAGAGAGAGAGAGAGAGAGCGAGAGAGAGAGAGACCGAGAGAGAGAGAGAGAGCGAGAGAGAGAGAGCGAGAGCGAGAGAGCGAGAGAGAGAGGAAAGACTGCTCGGAGACGGTGTTATGGTTTCTCTGCAAGCTTGTTTACACTTTTACAAGGACACTGTCAGCTTCTGTGTTCTTACAGAGAGAGAAGGGAGGAACTGTTTGATGGACAGCTGGGGCTCAGCACGGTGAGATAAGTAGGAGGTCCGCTGATAGACCTCCAGACACATGGTTTTGGACACTGAATGAGCTTTGTTGTGTCCACAGAAAAAGGTGGGTTTTGGAAGATCGATCCGGAGCATCGATCAGTAGCTCCAGCAGTGTGAAAAGGCTGTGACCGGTGGGGAGTTATTCGTGTGTCCATCCCTCGCCTGGGTTAATAACTCCACCACTGAAGAACGGTCCCGTTTGTAGTGTCACAGTCGGTGACTTCCAAAGCATTTCGGAGGACGGACTATCGACGGCGTCAGCTCACCTGAAGACACAAACCTCTCCTTCTCTCTCTCTCCATCACTACTCGACTCAATCCCACGAACTGAACCGAACTTCACTCATCACCGGAAGACGGTATCCATTCACCCCGAGGCGTGAAGAAGCTTGGCTTTCCTATTTCCACACACACACACACACACACACACACACACACACACACACACACACACACACACACACACACACACACACACACACACACACACACACAGACAATCATTGCTAACCTGTTTGATATATCTGCATTTATATTGCTGTATAGCGTGGTTACTAATAAAGGGAATGTAGAGAGAAGGCAATTACGAAGAATTCCAGACACATTCCACGCTGGGTAAACGAAATAACAGTCGCCAAAGATCTTATCCGTCGATTAGCTCCGAAATCCACTTAGAAATATCACCAGGTGACAGTCACAGGAATATCGTCTTCAAGTGGTTACCGCAGAACACCCCGATTCCAGGTAAGGGCCAACAAAAGTGACACCACAGGATACTCCAGCAAATCCACACAGATGGATGATACGAACTGACAGTCACACATCCGTTGTGCTCTGCGTGCCGATGATGAGTTTAACCCAACCTTTTGGGCATGGAAGAGTTGTAGCCTATAGCAGGCACACGCTGAAGTTCCAACAGCTTGTCTCCCTCTCCCGCTCCCGCTCCCTCAGGCTGCCGCAGCTTGTGTCTGACGTCACAGCCCCGCCTCACTCTGGCACTTAAAGCGACACTCACAGTAAACGAACCTGCGGTCTCGTAACACAGTTCACCTCTAAAGTCTGAGTGAATCTTCGATGGTGCAGAGTCAGAAACCGAAGATTTGCCAGCCTGAGTCAGGGGCTCCAGAGAGAGATGGTGTCCAAAGGAGGAGGACGAATAAGACCAGAACGATGTGGTTAAAAGTGAAAGATTAGAAGCATTTGGAAACTGGTTGATTGAAAAAAAAGGTGGTTAATTTCTGCAAAACACAGGTGGAAATCAACAGATAAGGCAGAAATTTTGGAGAGGAATACATAGAAAATGTTTTCTCAGTATTTCCAGCAACTGCAGAATCTCCTATGTTTTATATCTGCATTTTACTTTGGCATTAGATACACGTTGATATTGAGTATATTGCTTATGGGAGCCGCTTTCTGCGTTAAAACAGCTGCAGATTTTTTCTATACCCAAGATAAAATAAAATGAGGTATGGACATTGAACTGGTGCTTGCAGAAATGTTTAATGGCACCGTGATTACCCATAGGGCAATTCGTTCAGAATTTCGCCGGCGCTGAAGCGCCGATGAAATGCGCAGGCGTCAGGCTGAGGCCGTCCCTGAGTTTCACGCAGGCGCGCAGTGCACAGAAGGATTTGAAAATGTCGGTTGCAGGTAAGAGCGATTAACCGTGTTTTTATCTTAAATACCGACTTCAGGATAATTCCTCTGAATTTCGGACACCGTGGGCAGCAATCCCGGGACAGTCCTGTCCTCTGCCCTCTCTCTCAGCCCCACGATCCGTACACGGGCCCCGGGGAGCTTCTGGCTGATGAGGGAATGGGAACCGATGGATCTCTCAGACAGAGCTGAGCTCCAGCTATCTAAATGCAAGGATTAGGAACTCGGAGAAAGGGAACAAAATCTTTTACATCAGCAGTTGAGAAAATCACCTTTTTTCTACCTCCAATCACTAACAAGAGAAAATCTGCAGATGCTGGAATTCCAAGCAACACACACAAAATGCCGGTGGAACTCAGCATTAGTACTCTTTTCCGTAGATGCTGCCTGGCCTGCTGAGCTCCTCCAGTATTTTGTGTGTGTTGCTTCCTCTACCTCCTCTTGCTCTGGACTTTTCTACCGGTGAGAACATGTTTTGTCCCATTCTCTCTGGGTACATTATGATATCAAACACCTTTGCCCTGGGCAACAAGTAGCTTTCACTTCACAAATGTGCCAGACTCCAGTGAGACAGACTACTGCCCTTCCCTTCATATTCATTGGGATTTCATTCACTGAGTTCACCACCGTCAGTCATTGGGGGAGGGTTCAGGGGGAATATTTATGTAGAACACAGAAACTAGTGATGCCTGTTTGCATTTTGGTGATGCAAAAGTTGCTGGAGAATTTGCAAGTGGGAAGAAGTGGAGTGATATTTGGAAATCTGACTTCTTAAAGTGTAATTTAGCAAGCAAACCACATATGGACAATGTGTAAAAGCTTTGGTGAGAAACTCCTGCATTTCCTGTTACAGGCCTGCTACATAGGTTGTGTGAGAATGCAGATGAACTCGATCAAACCCAGAGGAGATCAAAGTTCCTATTGACAGTGATTTGCTAGCTGTGAAAATGAATACCTCTCTATATAAAATTCACTGTGCACATCTTGTCACTGGGTAAAAAATACACAGTACAAGATTTATCTGCACACTGGTTATTACAAATTAGAGGGGTATTGGAGGGAAGGTGGGGAGACCTGCAGTGTCCCTGATGCCCTCCCCTACAAGATGTGCATCCAGCTGCAACTTGTAACCCTGCACTTCAATGAGCTGCTTGAAATGGGTGAATTCCATATCATCCAGCAGTTGGAGGGGGGTGATAGATATGACATGAAGAGAGGTGAGTTACACCTAAGGTGCAGGACACAGGAAACTGGGTGAGAATCAGGAAGGGGGATGAGGTTAAATAGGCATCGCAGAGTACTCTTGTGGCCATTTCACACAACAACAGGTGGACCACTTCAGAAGCTGTGGGGGGAATTACCTGGCAGAGGAAAGTCAAAAGACTGATAGGGGATTCGTTAGTTAGAGGAACAGAACAAGAGGGGACGAATATCCTAGTGGTAAGACTTGCTAGTGGTAGTGATCAGGGGAGGGGGTGATGTGGTTAAAATAAGTTGTAGGGGGAATGGGAGCCAGAATGACAGAACAGATAGTGGAGAGGGTGAATTGAATTGACTTTATTAGATACATATTTCATAAACATGAGTAGTAGAAATATTTACCTTACATCATCTAAATGGGCAATGTGTAATTTATAGTAATTTATAATAGATAGTTTGCACATAGGACAGTCAATATAACATCGAAATGCAATTGTATCAGCATGAATTAATCAGTCTGATGGCCTGGTGGAAGATGATGTCCCGAAGCCTGTTGGCCCTTTTGCTGTGGTACCATTTCCTGGATGGTAGCAGCAGGAACAGTTTGTGGTTCTGGTGAATTGGGCCTTTTTGTCGCTGATATTCGTTGGGCCCTTTTTACACACCTGTCTGTGTAAATGTACTGAATCGTGGAAAGTAGATTGTGCAATGTATAATTTCCTTGTTTATATTTAGAGACATTTTTTGGTGTATAAAATGATGAGGGGTATTGAGCGTGTGAGTGGCCAGAGGAGTGTTTTTTCCCCCAGGGTTGAAATGGTTAATGCCGAGTTTCCACACACCCAAAGACCCTTTGTCCATCTCCTGAGTTAAGAGAGATGGAAAAATATTTAAGATCTCCCCCATCTGCTTTGGTTCCACACGTGGATTGCCATTCTGGTCTTCCAGAGGACCATCTTTGTGCCTTGCAATCCTTTTGCTCTTAATCTATCACTAGAATCCCTGAGGATTATCCTTCACCTTTTCTGTGTCAGCAACCTCATGCCATCTTTTAGCCATCCTGATTGATTTCTTATGTGTTCTCTTGCATTTCTTATACTCCATAAGAAACTGACTGCCTATCCCTGTTATGCAATTCCATTTTGTGCTTTACCAGGGTCTCAATATCTCGTGCAATCCAAGTTTCCCTACAGTTTCTATCTTTACCTTTTATTCTGACATACCCGCTTACTACTTTCAAAATTTTGCTTTGAAGCCTCCCATTTACCAAGCACACCTTTGCCATAAAGCAGCCTGTCCCAATCCACAGTTGCCAGGTCCTAGTGTTGATTCTAGGTGTTGATCCATGCACTGAACTCATCCACCTTTCCTGCACTGCTCCCTGTATTGAAATATACAGGGCTCAGCATATTCACTGCACCATGCTCAACTTTTTCATTCCTGCAATTTGTCTGAGGCCTGAACAACATCTGTCTCCACAACCTCTCCACAATCTGTTCTGTTATTCAGCCTCCCATTTCACCTGCAACTTTAGTTTAACCCTCCTTACCCCCACCTCCCACCATGCAGATCTATCACCCCTTTGGCTTTCCTCTCCCAGATCAATAAAAAGGAGGTGCATACCAGGTACAGGCAGATAGGAACAAATGGGGTAGTTATGAAATACAGGAAATTCAAGTGAACACTCATGAAAGAAATAAAAGAAGACATGAGGTTGCCCCAGCAGACAAGGTGAAGGAGAATCCTCAGGGATTCTGCAGATATGTTAAGAGCAAAAAGATTGCAAGGGAAAAAAATTAATTCTCTGGAAAATCAGAATGGTAATCCATGTGAAAGGATAGCATAGACTTGGGGAGATTTTTTTTGCATCCGTATTTACTCAAGGGATGAACACAGAGTCTATAGAAGTGAGGCAAAGCCGCATCAACTTCATGGACCCTGTACAGATTACAGAGGTGGAGGGGTTTGAGGCAAATTAGTGTGGATCAATCCCCAGGGCCTGACAAGTTGTTCACTAGGACCCTGCGGAAGACAAGTGCAGAAATTATTGGGGCCTTAGCACAGATATTTAAATCATTCTTAGTGACAGGTGAGGTACTGGAGGATTGGAGGACAGACAATGTTTTTCTGTTGTTCAAGAAAGGCTGTAAAAATGAACTAGGAAATTATACATTGGTGGGCTTGACATCAGAACTGGGAAAGTTATTGGAATGTGTGTGCAGGAACCAAGTATATACTGTAAGTATTTGGATAGGTGTGGACTGATAAAGGATAGACAGCATGGCTCTAGCCAATCTTATAGAGTCTCTCGAGGAAGTTATCAGGGAAGTGGATGAAGGCAAGGCATGTTGTCTACATGGACGTTAGCAAGGCACTTGACAAAGTCTCATATGGGAGGTTGGTCAAGAAGGTTCAGTTCAAGAAGGATGTTGCCATGTCTGGAGGATTTGGGTTATGAGGAAAGATTGAACAAATCAGGACTTTATTCCTTGGAATGCAGAAGATTGAGGGGAGATTTGATTGTGATAGAGAGGCACAGATACTGTTAATGCAAGCTGGCTTTTTCCACGAAGATTGGGTGGGACGACAACCAGAGGCCATGGGTTAAGGGTGAAAGGTGAAATGTTAAGGGGAACATTAGGGGAAACTTCTTCATACAGATGGTCATCCGGCTGTGGAATGAGCAGCCAGCACAAGTGGTGCATGCGAGCTCGATTTCAACATTTAAGAGGTTTGTTTGGTACCTGGATGGCAGAAGTGTGAGAGTGGGCTGTTTAAATAGTTCAGCACTAACTAGATGGCCCAAAGGGCCTGTTTCTGTGTTGAAATTTTCAATGATTGTGACAACAACCTGAAATAATACAAAAATTCACTCTTAAGTACTTTTAACAGCTGTGTGGACTAACCAGTCACTTCAGCAGGAATTTTTTATGTGGCATTAAAACTGTGGCACTTTAAGTTAATAATACATAAAAGAAGATCCCAGTTGCACGTCAAGAAAACCTATTTGTGTGAGAGTGTTTCAGTTACTGTGGGGCCAGGCACCCATGCTGCTCACCAGGAACAGGGAATAATACCAATGGAGAGAGTCAAACTGAGCCGGTAACAAATTGGAGATGGCAGAAATGCCCCCTTCTTATACAGGCAGGAAGAGCATCAGAGAGTTTGATGGTCATTCCAGATACCAGCACTCTGCCCAGTCAGAAGATGATTTCTCTGTCCAACTTGGGTCGAACCTCATTGTAACAGTGTGGTACCGGATCAAAGCTTGGCAACTCAAGTTATCTCACCTGTAATGTTGTCCTAAACCCATTGATGGATTTTGTAAATCTTTTTACAGGTTAAAAACGAGAAGAAATTCGTTTCCAGGAAGCTCAAGCACAGCACACCAGTTTGGTTGTCTCTGTCTAGATATTTAAGGAGCAAGGGATTCAATTGACCATCCTTCCTGCTCAAACTGTGGGGAAGGATTCACTTGATCATTTGACCAACTGGCAAGAACATCATTTTGCACAGGAGAAAGGCCGTTCACCTACTCAGTGGGAATGGATTCATTCGGTTATCACAATTGAAGGTTCATCAGGAAGTTCACACTGGGCAAGGCCATTCACGTTCTGTGTGTCAGAAGGGATTCTGTCGGACATCACACCTGCGAACACACCAATCAGTTCACAGCACACCGGGCAGAGGCAGGTCATCTGCTGAATTTCTGGGAAAGGATTCACTCAGTCATCTGACTTAATGGCTCACCAGCAAGTTCACACCAGGGAGCGGCCGTTCACCTGCTCAGTCTGTGAGAAGAGATTTACTCAGTTATCCAATCTACAGAGTCACCAGCGAGTTCACACTGGGGAGAAGCCATTCACCTGCTCAGTCTGTGGGAAAGGATTCACTCTGTCATCCACCCTGCTGGTACATCAGCGAGTTCACACTGGGGAGAAGCTGTTCACTTGCTCAGACTGTGGAAAGGGATTCACACTGTCATCCCGCCTACTGGTACATCAGCAAATTCACACTGGGGAGAAGCCATTCACCTGCTCAGTCTGTGGAAAGAGATTCACACATTTATCCCAACTACAAAGTCACCAGCGAGTTCACACTGGGGAGAAGCCGTTCACCTGCTCAGAATGTGGGAAGAGATTCACTGACTCTTCCACCCTACAGAGACATCAGCGAGTTCACACTGGGGAGAAGCCATTCACCTGCTCAGAATGTGGGAAAGGATTCACTCAGTCATCCGAACTGCAGAAACACCATCCAGTACACACTGGGGAGAAGCCGTTCAACTGTTCAGACTGTGGGAAGAGATTCACTCACTCATCCACCCTACAGAGACACCAGCGAGTTCACACTGAGGAGAAGCCATTGACCTGCTCAGTCTGTGGGAAGACATTCACTCAGTTATCCCACCTACATATTCACCAGCGAGTTCACACTGGGGAGAAACCGTTCATCTGCTCAGTCTGTGGGAAGAGATTCACTCAGTTTTCCCTCCTACAGAGACACCAGCGAGTTCACACTGGGGAGAAGCCGTTCACATGCTCAGTCTGTGGGAAGAGATTCACTGACTCTTCCACCCTTCAGAGACACCAGCGAGTTCACACTGGGGAGAAGCCATTCACATGCTCAGTCTGTGGGAAGAGATTCACTCATTTATCCACCCTACAGAGACATCAGCGAGTTCACACTGGGGAGAAGCCATTCACCTGCTCAGAATGTGGGAAGAGATACACTGACTCTTCCACCCTACAGAGTCATCAGCGAGTTCACATTGGGGAGAGGCCGTTCACCTGCTCAGTCTGTGGGAAAGGATTCACTTGGTCATCCGACTTACGGAGTCATCATCGAGTTCACACTGGGGTGAAGCCATTCACCTGCTCAGTCTGTGGGAAGAGATTCACTCAGTTATCAAACCTACAGAGTCACCAGCGAGTTCACACTGGGGAGAAGCCGTTCACCTGTTCAGAATGTGGGAAGAGATTCACTCTGTTATCCCACCTACAGAGACACCTGCGAATTCACACTGGGGAGAAGCCGTTCACCTGTTCAGAATGTGGGAAGAGATTCACTGACTCTTCCACCCTACAGAGACACCAGCGAATTCACACTGGGGAGAAGCCGTTCACCTGTTCAGAATGTGGGAAGAGATTCACTGACTCTTCCACACTACAGAGACATCAGCGAGTTCACACTGGGGAGAAGCCATTCACCTGCTCAGAATGTGGGAGAGGATTCACTCAGTCATCTGACCTGCAGAAACACCATCCAGTACACACTGGGGAGAAGCCGTTCACCTGCTCAGTCTGTCGGAAGAGATTCACTCAGTCATCCACCCTACAGAGTCACCAACGAGTTCACACTGGGGAGAAGCCGTTCACCTGCTCAGTCTGTCGGAGGGGATTCACTCAGTCATACACCCTACAGAGTCACCAGCGAGTTCACACTGGGGAGAAGCCATTCACCTGCTCAGAATGTGGGAAGAGATTCACTCACTCTTACAACCTACAGAGACACCAGCGAGTTCACACTGGGGAGAGGCCATTCACCTGCTCAGAATGTGGGAAGGGATTCACTCAGTCATCTCACCTACAGAGTCATCAGCGAGTTCACACTGGGTTGAAGCCGTTCACCTGCTCAGTCTGTGGGAAGGGATTCACTCAGTCATTCACCCTACAGAGACATCAGCGAGTTCACACTAGAGAGAGGCCATTCACCTGCTGAGAATGTGGGAAGGGATTCACTCAGTCATTGCACCTACTGGCACACCTGTCAGTTGACAATGGGGAGTGGCCATTGTAATGAATCCCTGGGTTTTGTTTGCTGTGGACTGTCATTTTAAGAGGGAGAGAGAGATTAAGAAGGTGAATCAGTCTGACTTGCAGCTTGTTTACATCGCTCGCAGCCTGTTTAGTTTTAACCGAGGACAAAGACACTCAGAGTCAGAAGGAGATGAAGGAGGAAAAATGGAAGGTTCAAAACCAGTAAACCAATGGCCAAGGGTCACTGTTTGTAAGTTTCCTATGCTCATAAGGGTGGGTTAATTATCAATTCACCATACATCGAATGTGTCCTTGTCCCCTCATTTGATGCATAGGAGTGGATCTGATTTGGGATATCCTGTGGAGACCACTTATGTGTTAACCCTTGCCTGGTTGTGGTGTGGTCATTCATTTGAAGATGATACCCCTTATGACAAGTCACTTTAGGTGATAATTCGTATGTACATTTGTAAAGATGATGGATAAAATCTACAGCAACTGTTCTCTCATTTTCCCACCATGAAACCTGTGGAATCCGAAAGAATTGCCTTCTCTCAACATTTACCCTGGAAATACAAATATCTCTCTCTCATCACGTATTCTATGGTTGAACTGAACTTAAATACTTTACCATCTGAAGAACCCAAGCCCTGAGCTCAATAGTTTGGGAGTTATATTTACACACATATATACACATAACACTCACGAGGAAATATGCAGATGCTGGAAATTCAAACAACACACACAAAATGCTGATGGAAAACTGCAGACCAGGCAGCATCTATAAGGAGAAGCACTGTTGACGTTTCGGGCCAAGACCCTTTGTTAGGACTAACTGAAAGGAAAGATAGTAAGAGATTTGAAAGTAGTTGGGGGAGGGTGAAATGTGAAATGATAAGAGAAGACCTGAGAGAGTGGGATGAAGCTAAGAGCTGGAAAGGTGATTGGCGAATGTGATACAGAGCTGGAGAAGGGGAAGGATCATGGGACGGGACGCCTCGGGAGAAAGAGAAGTGTTGGGGGGGGGGGAAGCACCAGAGGGAGATGGAGAACAGGCAGACAACTAAATATGTCAGGTATGGGGTAAGAAGGGGAGGAGGGGGAATAACAGAAGTTAGAGAAGTCAATGTTCATGCCATCAGGTTGGAGGCTACCTAGCTGTTCGTCCAACCTGAGTATGGATTCGTTTTGACAGAGGAGGCCATGGATTGACATATCAGAATGGGAATGGGATGTGGAATTAAAATATGTGGCCACTGGGAGTAATCTGTTGCTGCTGGTTCATTTATAAGTGTTACGGTTTGTAACAAAATGGGGCTGCGTCTGGGATATGAACAAATTTAAGGATTGATTTATTATTGATATCATTTGGAAATCCCTTTTGATTTATTTGTGTCTGGAAAATCAGCAGCAATGGATTTTCATAGATATCTGGAAGGGTCAACCTCTCAGGCATTAGAAGACACTAGAAGGATTGAGTTGTTGAGTATTGCTAAAACGTTAAAACTTGCAAAGGTGAAATTGACAATGAGGGGGGCACTGATGCAGAGGATACTAGCTGAACATTATGTATCTGAGGGAGTGTTTAAAGTGGAGGAGTTGGAGGTGTTTCCTGAAAGTAAACCTCGTGAGCTTGAGCTCCAGTAGAAGTTAGAAAAATTCAAGATGGAGTCTGCGGAAAGGCAGAGGCAGATTCAGGCTAGAGAGGCAGAAAAGCAGAGAGAAAATTCTCTTACAATGTGTAATTAAGGGGAAGGGTTAACAAGTCTATACAGCTTTGACAGTTGCTGAAGCATCTGATTATTTATTTATTTATGCTGCCCCAATCATCGCCACTGGGCTATAAATGTGCAGGAGCTGTGTGTGGTTCAGTGCTTTGTTCAAGGACACACACGCTGCCTCGGCTGAGGCTCGAACTCATGACCTTCAGATCACGAGTTCAACACCTTAGCCACATGGCCACACACCACACATTATGACCTCGTGGAGCAGGCTGTGCTCAAAGCTTACGAGTTGGTCGCAGAAGCAGACAGGCAAAAGTTTAGAAATTTGAGGAAATCTGTGAATCTGTGCTTATGAGAAATTTGTGTGTATTGCAAACTGTTGCACATATAAAAATGTAAATGATGATTTCAACAGCTTGAAAGAGTTGGTTTTAATTGAAGAATTCAAAGGCTGCGTCCCTGATGACATAAAGACGTATTTAGATGGAAATGATGCTGCCACTATGCAGGAGTCTGCTAGATTAACAGATCAGTTTGCTTTAACTCATAAGGTTAAGTTTACCCTGAATAAGAGTTTCCAAAAGAGTAGCAGGGATAACCAGGGTAAACCAGAGATTAATGCTGGGATTTGTCACACTTGTCAAGTTGTGACAAAACCTAATCAGGTCACCCCAGTGGCCCCACGGCGGCCTATACCTGCATTCGGTGAACCCTTTTCCAATGTTATAGTGGATTGTGTTGGCCCATTGCCAAAGACTAAAGCTGGCCATCAGTATCTGCTAACTATTATGTGTACTACATCCAGATTCCCAGAGGCAATACCCCTTAGAAATATTAAAGCTGAACCTGTGGCGAAGGCTCTTACTGAGTTTTTTTTTTACTTTATTCGATTTGCCTCAAGAAATCAAGTCTAATCAAGGAAGTAATTTTACATCTGGGTTATTCCAGCAAGTAGTTTATGAACTGGGAGCAAAACAAATTACATCGTCTACATACCATCCGGAATCACAAGAGGCTTTAGAAAGATTTCACTCTACCCACAAAACAATGATTAGGACATACTGTGTTGAAAATGGAAACGACTAGGATGAAGGAATACATTTGTGTTTGTTCGCAGTAAGAGAGTCGTTTCGGGAATCATTGGCTTCACTCCATTTGAACTCGTATTTGGTCGCAGAGTGAGGTGACCTTTGACCTTGTTAAAGGAGCGGTGGATTGCTGGGGATGTGCATGTTAACTTGTGACTGTGTTTTGAAGTTCAAAAATAAACTACAACAATCCTGTAGTCTAGCGAGACAAAACTTAAAGGTTTCTCAAAACAAAATGAAGTGTTGGTTTGATAAGCAGGGTTGCGAAAGAAAATACCAGGTAGGGGATAAGGTGCTTGCCTTATGTTGACGAATCCGCTTCAGGTGAAATTCAATAGACCGTATGAAATAGTCTCAATTTAATTATGTGAATTATGTTATTACAACACACGACCGACGTAAGCTAACACAGCTGGTACATGTATATATGATAAAACCTTATTTTGACAATCAGGCATCATCTGTGAGTGTTGTTGTCAAAATATATGAGTCTGGGAACCATGAGAATGAAACAGTTGACTCGTCTGAGACTTTTCACAACCCAAACATGGTCCCAGTTAGGCTAATGAACTCGGTTGTTCCAGAAAACATTGATAACAAGTTGGCTCATCTGCAGCCAAAGCAACAACAACAGCTGAAGAAATTAATTCTGAAGTTTAAAGATTTATTTCCCGATGTTCCCAAGCAAACCACCTTCGCAGTACATGATGTAGATATTGGTCAAGCCAAACCGATTAAACAACACACTTATCGCATGAGCATAGAAAAGTGTAAATTGCCGGAGCAAGGAATTGACTATATGCTGGAAAATGGTATTATTAATCCTTCAGCATCAGATTGGAGCTCACCTTGTGTTATTGTGCCCAAACCTGACGTAGTGTTAGATTTTGCACTGATTATAGGAAGGTAAATGCAGTAACAAAAACAGATGCCTATCCTATCCCTAGGGTGGATGATTACATTGATAAGGTTGGAAAAGCTGAATTTCTTACAAAGATTGACAGGTTATTGGTGTGTTCCATTGATGGACAGATGGAGAGAAATTTCTGCATTTGTGACACCTTCTGGGTTGTATTAATACAATGTTTTGCAGTTTGGAATGAAAAATAGTCCAGGAGCATTCCAGGGAATGTTTGATTCTGTAATTCGAGGGTTAGAACACATAGATGCCTATATTGATGGCTTAGTCACAGGGAGTGACACTTGGGAAGAGCACATCTCTGCAGTAGAGAAGCTGTTTGACAGGCTTTCCCAGGCCAGCTTTACAGTTAACTTGGCAAAGAGTGAATTTGGCCATGCCACTGTGACCTATCTTGGTGTTGTTGTAGGTCAAGGCAAGTGGGCTGCTGTTCGGGTAAAAGTCCAGGCAATTTCTCAAGTTCCTATTCCGACTGGTAAGAAGGCTCTTCGAAGGTTTCTGGGAAAAGTTGGATATTATTTTACGCTCTGCAAGAACTTTGCTGATCTCGCCCTTCCTCTGACTAATCTGCTGAAGAAGGGTGAAAAGTTTGTTTGGACCGAGCCTTGTCAGTAGGCATTTGATCAATTGAAAGCCATTTTTATGTCATCAATCTGTGCTCAGGGCATTTTCTATAGCTGTGGATGCCAGTGATGAAGCTGCCGGGACAGTGTTATTACAGAAAGATGATGATGATTTTGAACATCCTGTAGCTTACTTTTCGAGAAAATTCAATGAGCAGCAAAGAAATTATTCCACCATAGAGAAAGAGTTGTTGTCACTCATCTTGGCTTTGCAGCATTTCGATGTCTGTGTTTGCCCTGCGCAGATACCACTTGTAGTTTATACTGATCATAATCCGTTAGTGTTTCTGAGTAAGGTAAATTACAAAACCAGAAGATTGTTAAACTGGAGTCTGATTTTGCAAGAATATGATATTGTGATAACGCATATAAAAACACGGACAATATCATTGCTGATTGTTTTTTTCCAGATGCTAAGCTTACAGTTTTAATAGTGAAGTAGAATCTGGTATTTGTATACGCTTCTGCAATGTGTTACATGATAACCATACATGCATTGTTTTACATACTGTAGTTTGCAGTTAAAATTTTGCACTTTTACATCAAAGTTCTTTTGGGAAAGTGTTATGAGTCCCTCGGTTTTGTTTGTTGTGGACTGTCACTTTAAGAGAGTGCCAGAGTGAGGTGGGGACTAACAATGACGTCAGCCGCTGACTTTCTCAGCTCATTTTTGATTTTTACAGAGAGAGAGCTTAAGGAGCTGGGACTGTCTGACTTGCAGGTTGTTTACATTACTCACAATTTGTTTAGTTTTAACCGAGGACATAGACACTCACAGTCAGAAGGAGACAAAGAAAGTGAACGAAAGGACTGAGACAAGGAAGCCAGTGGCCAAGGGTCACTGTTTGGAACTCTCCAGTGCCCACAAAGGTGGCTGTCTTATCGATCCAGTGCACAACAAATATGTGCCTGTCACCTCGAATAATCCACAGGAGTGGATTTTGTTTGGGGAATCCTGTGGAGTCCACTTACGTGTTAAACCTTGCCTGGGTATGTGGTGTGGCGATTCACTTGGTGACGATATTCCTGTGACAAGTCACTTTCGTTGATAATTCTTATGGATTTGGAACGATGACGGATAAAATCAACGACTGTTATCTCGTTTTACCACGTGGAACCTGTGGAATTCGGCGTAATTGCCTTCTCTCTACATTTACCCTGGATTAAAAATATCTCTCCCATCCCTTATTCCGTGAATGAAGTAAACTTTCATACTTTACCATCTCAGGACTCTAAGCTTTGATTCTTCCCCCCCCCCCCCCACCCCACCCCCGCCGATCTCAATTGTTTGGGAGTTATATTTACACACATATATACACATATCTTGCTTAAATTACTATATTACAAGTAGATACCAAGTTCTTTGGCGTGTACATAAGAAACGATCTAACCTGGACCCACTAGTCAAGAAGCCACAGCAGCGCCTACTGGAACACCATGGAGAGTGTCACGTCCGGTGCCATCTTTGTATGGTACGGAAGCTGCAAGGCATCGAACCACGGGACAATGGAGGGGAGAATAAAAACCGCCGACAGGGTGATCGGGGTCTCACTCGGCCCTGTTTGTGACATTTTACAGGAACGTTGCAGACGAAGGGGTCAAAGCATTGTTGAGAATCCCGACCACCCATCCCATGATCTCTTTGACACACGGGGGTCAGGATGAAGGTGCATAAATATCAACACTAGGAATGCCGGGTAATAACTTCTTCCCTCGGGTGGCGAGACTAATGAATACCCCGCCAGCAATGAGGTCTCGTCACTTGAACAGCGAGCTGTTTACTAAATGTTGACTGTTTCCCAATGCTGTGCTCTACTACACGCGCTTTGTATATCATTAACCAGTTTCGAGTACAATATATTGGTTTGTCTGTTGTGTGTGATATAGGTATTTTGGTTGCACCAGGGTCCTGATGAAATAAGTGTGGAAATAGGAACAAAACTAGGCTCTTTCAAACTTCGGGGTGGATGGATACAGTCTTACGATGATGAAGAGAGTTCAGTTCAGTTCGAGGTGGTTAGTTGAGTGACTTTGGACAGAGAGAGAGAGGTGAGAGGTGAGCTGATGCCGTCGATCTTCCTGTCAAATAATCCTGTTGAAGTCACCGACTGTCACCATAACACGTACGACCGTTCTTCAGTGGTGCAATTATCACGCAGGCGAGGGCGGACTCTCAAATTATTCCCCACTGGTCGCTCCTTTTCACTCTGCGAGAGCCACTGATCGAATTCCCCGAATCAATCCTCCAAAAACCCCATCTTCCTGTGGGTGCAACAAAGCTCGTCCAGTGTCCGAAACCCCGTGCCGCTCTGTGTATCAGCGGACGTGGTATTTATCCCCACATGTTGGACAACAGCCGTCCATCAACCTGCTCCGCACTCCTCTCTCTGTAAGAGGTTTACCAGCAGGCAAGTTTCCTTGTGGAAAGGTAAACAACTTGAAGAGAAATCATAACATCAATCTTTCGAGCAGTTTCTATCGCTCTCTCTCTCTCTCTCTCTCTCTCTCTCTCTCTCTCTCTCTCTCTCTCTCTCTCTCTCTCTCTCTCTCTCTCTCTCTCTCTCTCTCTCTCTCTCTCTCTCTCTCTCTCACACACACACACACACACACACACACACACACACACACACACACACACACACACACACACACACACACACACACTGCATTGGACACCTCCTCTCTCTCTTTGTAACAGCTCAAACAGTGTCCGGAAGTCAGTCTCATTCTCCCGACATTTTAAAGCGATTATCTACAGAAAATATGAACCCTTGGTGTACATAACACAGGGCATTTTTAAAGGAAGGATGTAGGCAAAAGACGGGCTGTAACAGGATCGGTCCGAGTCAGCAAGGATTTACGAAAGGAAAATCATGCTTGACTAATCTTCTGGATTTTTTGAGGATGTAACAATGACAATGGACAAGGGAGAGCCAGTGGATGTAGTGTACCTAGAATTTCAGAAAGCCTTTGATAAGGTCCCGCAGAGGAGATTAGTGGGCAAAATTAGAGCACAGGGTATTGGGGGTAGGGTACTGACATGGATAGAAAATTCGTTGGCAGACAGGAAAGAAAGAATAGGTATTAACGGGTCCTTTTCAGAATGGCAGGCAGTGACTTGTGGGGTACCGCAAGGCTCGGTGCTGGGACCGCAGCTATTTACAATAAACATTAATGATTTAGATGAAGGGATTAAAAGTAACATTAGCAAATTTGCAGATGACACAAAGCTGGGTGGCCGTGTGAATTATGAAGAAGATGTTAGGAGAATGCTGATTGGACTTGAGACTTGGGCAGTTTGGGTGAGTGGGCAAATGCATGGCAGATGCAGTTTAATGTGGATAAATGTGAGGTTATCCACTTTGGTGGTAAGAGCAGGAAGGCAGATTACTATCTGAATGGTGTCAAGTTAGGAAACGGGGAAGCACAGCCATATCCAGGTGTCCTTGTCCATCAGTCACTGAAAGTAAGCATGCAGGCACAGAAGGCAGTGAGGAAAGCTAATGGCAAGTTGGCCTTCATAACAAGGGAAGTTGAGTATAGGAGCAAAGAGGTCCTTCTGCAGTTGTACAGGGCCCTTGTGAGACCCCACCTGGAGTATTGTGTTCAGTTATTGTCTCCAATTTTGAGGAAGGACATTCTTGCTATTCAGTGAGTGCAGCGTAGGTTCACAAGGTTGATTCCCGGGATGGTAGGACTGTCATATGTTGAAAGATGGAGCGACTGGGCTTGTATACACTGGAATTTAGAAGGATGCGTGGTGATCTGATTGAAACATCTAAGATTATTAAGGGATTGGACACGCCAGAGGCAAGAAACATGTTCCCGATGTTGGGGGAGCCCAGAACCAGAGGTCACAGTTTAAGAATAAAGCGTAGGCCATTTAGAACAGAGTTGAGGAAAGACTTTTTCACCCAGAGAGTTGTGGATCTATGGAGTGCTCTGCCTCCGAAGGCAGTAGAGGCCAATTCTCTGGATGCTTTCAGGAAAGAGTTAGATAGAGCTCTTAAAAATAGCGGAGTCAAGGGATATGGGGAGGAGGCAGGAACGAGGTACTGATTGTGGATGATCAGCCATGATCACATTGAATGGCGATGTTGTCTCTAAGGGCCAAATGGCCGACTCCTGCACCTATTGTCTATTGGCTATTGTCTATAGGCCCGTCACCTTAACATTTGATGTCAGGAGAATGCTTAAAGCCGTCATTAAGGAAGAAATAGCGAGACATTTGGAAAGGAATGGTTCCATTATTCAGAAGCAGCATGGATTCAGAAAGGGCAAGTCCTGTTTGACCACCTAACTGCAGTTGTCAGTGGACATTATGAGTGCAGTGGATAGAGGAGATCAGCTGGATACTTGGATTTCCAGAAGGTGTTCGATAAGGTGCCAGACAAGAAACTTATGAATAAGATACGGATGCATGTACTCGGAGGAGGTGTATTGGCATGGATAGTGGATTGGTTAACGGATAGGTGGCAGACAGTTGGTATAAATGGGTGTTACGCCGGTCGGCAGACTGTGGTGAGTGGGGTGCCGCAGGGGTTGGGACTGGGCCCGCACCTGCTTACCATTTACATTGATGATTTGGAAGAGGATACTGAGAGTAGCGTAGCAAAAATTTCCGATGATACTAAACTGAGTGGAAAAGCAAATTGTACAGAAGACGTGGAGAGTCTGAAAAGGGAAAAGATAGGTTAAGTGAGTGAGCCAATGTCCGGCAGATGGAATACAATGTTGGTAAATGCGAGATCATCCACTTTAGAAGGAGTAATAGAAGAGCAGATTATTATTTAAATGGTGAAATATTGCAGCATACTGTTGTGCAGAGGGACTTGGCAGCGCCTGTTCATGAATCACAAAAAGTTGGCTTGCAGGTATAACAGGTTATTAAGAAGGCAAACGGAATGTTGGTCTTCTTTACTAGAGAGATTAAATTCAAAAGCAGGGAGGGCATGCTGCAACTATACAGGGTACAGTACTTGAAGTACTGTGTGCCGTTCTGGTGTCCATACTTGAGGAAGGATATACTGGCTTTGGAGGCAGTGCAGAGCAGGTTCACTAGGTTTATTCCAGGGATGAAAGAGTTAACCTATGAGGAGCTATTCAGTCGCTTGGGACTATACTCTCTGGAATTCAGAAGAATGGGAGGGAATCTTATAGAAACATGCATAATTTTGAAAGGGATTGATAAGATCGAAGTAGGAAAGTTGTTTCCATTTGTAGGGGAGACTCGAACTCGGGGACATTGTTTCAAGATTCAGGGAAGAAGCTGTTCTTCGCAGAGAGTGGTGAATCTGTGGAATTCTCTGCCCCGGGAAGCAGTTGAGGCTTCCTCACTAAATATATTTAAGTTACGGTTAGATAGGATTTTACATAGTAGTGGAATTAAGGGTTCCGGGGAAAAGCCAGGTAGATGGAGCTGAGTTTACAGACAGATCAGCCATGATCTTATTGAAAGGCGGGGCATGCACGATGGGCCGGATGGCCTACTCCTGCTCCTATTTCTTATGTTTCTTATGTTAGTTTTGCCCCTGTCTCCTGTCATATGAATCTCAAGTTCCATTACTCAATAGTATACCCGCATTATAAACGTGTTTACTTCTAATGACCACATCATGTGTGTCTTTCTTCTCTGAATTGCCTTGGTGATTTCCGTTGTGAGTGGACTGCTCTCCTGAGAAACA
Source organism: Hypanus sabinus (assembly GCF_030144855.1). Lineage (NCBI taxonomy): Eukaryota > Metazoa > Chordata > Chondrichthyes > Myliobatiformes > Dasyatidae > Hypanus > Hypanus sabinus. The sequence goes on along the minus strand of NW_026781269.1, from coordinate 346,113 downwards.
CGGGCCTCTCTTCTCTGAACTGCCTTGGTGATTTCCGTTGTGAGTGTACTGCTCTCCTGAGAAACACGGGCCTCTCTTCTCTGAACTGCCTTGGTGATTTCCATTGTGAGTGGACTGCTCTCCTGAGAAACACGGGCCTCTCTTCTCTGAACTACCTTGGTGATTTCCGTTGTGAGTGGACTGCTCTCCTGAGAAACACGGGCCTCTCTTCTCTGAACTGCCTCGGTGATTTCCGTTGTGAGTGGACTGCTCTCCTGAGAAACACGGGCCTCTCTTCTCTGAACCGCCTTGGTGATTTCCGTTGTGAGTGGACTGCTCTCCTGAGAAACACGGGCCTCTCTTCTCTGAACCGCCTTGGTGATTTCCGTTGTGAGTGGACTGCTCTCCTGAGAAACACGGGACTCTCTTCTCTGAACTGCCATGGTGATTTCCGTTGTGAGTGGACTGCTCTCCTGAGAAACACGGGCCTCTCTTCTCTGAACTGCCTTGGTGATTTCCGTTGTGAGTGGACTGCTCTCCTGAGAAACACGGGCTTCTCTTCTCTGAACTGCCTTGGTGATTTCCGTTGTGAGTGGACTGCTCTCCTGAGAAACACGGGCTTCTCTTCTCTGAACTGCCTTGGTGATTTCCGCTGTGAGTGGACTGCTCTCCTGAGAAACACGGGCCTCTCTTCTCTGAACCGCCTTGGTGATTTCCGTTGTGAGTGGACTGCTCTCCTGAGAAACACGGGCCTCTCTTCTCTGAACCGCCTTGGTGATTTCCGTTGTGAGTGGACTGCTCTCCTGAGAAACACGGGACTCTCTTCTCTGAACTGCCATGGTGATTTCCGTTGTGAGTGGACTGCTCTCCTGAGAAACACGGGCCTCTCTTCTCTGAACTGCCTTGGTGATCTCCGTTGTGAGTGGACTGCTCTCCTGAGAAACACGGGCCTCTCTTCTCTGAACTGCCTTGGTGATTTCCGTTGTGAGTGGACTGCTCTCCTGAGAAACACGGGCTTCTCTTCTCTGAACTGCCTTGGTGATTTCCGTTGTGAGTGGACTGCTCTCCTGAGAAACACGGGCTTCTCTTCTCTGAACTGCCTTGGTGATTTCCGCTGTGAGTGGACTGCTCTCCTGAGAAACACGGGCCTCTCTTCTCTGAACTACCTTGGTGATTTCCGTTGTGAGTGGACTGCTCTCCTGAGAAACACGGGCCTCTCTTCTCTGAACTGCCTTGGTGATTTCCGCTGTGAGTGGACTGCTCTCCTGAGAAACATGGGCCTCTCTTCTCTGAACTACCTTGGTGATTTCCGTTGTGAGTGGACTGCTCTCCTGAGAAACACGGGCCTCTCTTCTCTGAACTGCCTTGGTGATTTCCGCTGTGAGTGGACTGCTCTCCTGAGAAACACGGGCCTCTCTTCTCTGAACTACCTTGGTGATTTCCGTTGTGAGTGGACTGCTCTCCTGAGAAACACGGGCCTCTCTTCTCTGAACTGCCATGGTGATTTCCGTTGTGAGTGGACTGCTCTCCTGAGAAACACGGGCCTCTCTTCTCTGAACTACCTTGGTGATTTCTGTTGTGAGTGGACTGCTCTCCTGAGAAACACGGGCCTCTCTTCTCTGAACTGCCTTGGTGATTTCCGCTGTGAGTGCACTGCTCTCCTGAGAAACACGGGACTCTCTTCTCTGAACTGCCTTGGTGATTTCCGTTGTGAGTGGACTGCTCTCCTGAGAAACACGGGCCTCTCTTCTCTGAACTGCCTCGGTGTTTTCCGTTGTGAGTGGACTGCTCTCCTGAGAAACATGGGCCTCTCTTCTCTGAACTGCCTTGGTGATTTCCGTTGAGAGTGGACTGCTCTCCTGAGAAACACGGGTCTCTCTTCTCTGAACTGCCTTGGTGATTTCCGCTGTGAGTGGACTGCTCTCCTGAGAAACACGGGCCTCTCTTCTCTGAACTGCCTTGGTGATTTCCGTTGTGAGTGGACTGCTCTCCTAAGAAACACGGGAACAGCCGCAGCCTTTGCTCTCAGAATACTTTGTATCCTGACAGGATCTTTTTAGTTCAGGTTTCCCAGCGCCTGCCGCCTATTCAGCATCGCATCACTAGCGGTTCGCTGACTGTCATGCCCAGCCCGAGCTCCAGACACCCCCTGGCGATCCCCAGGCAGCGGCCGTGTCAGTCTGCTCCATTGACATCCCTCCATTTCTAAAGCCAAACGGTATTGTCTTTTATACCGACAGACGGAATTTAGTTTCAGCCACCCCGAACATGGAGAACAGACGCTGACCGGAGCACCGCCTAATCTGAGAACAGACGTGTCTGGGTTTGCTTCCGGACTGGGGGAAGGTAGGGGAGGTGGAGGAGTTCCGGGCCGGATTTACCCCAGTGGGTATTTTCTCCCCGGACCCTATGCCCCTGAATCCGGACCTCACTGCAGAGCTGGAAACCGAGCCCCGGCTCTTCACCTGTCCTCAGAGTCGATGCGGCTGAGAGGCTCACCGTCCGAAGACTGCCTCCGGATGCCGTTCCCAGTCTTTGCCACTTCGGCTGTTTATTCGTCTGTGTGTGTAGTTCTTTTTTTCTTATTGATTCTGTTATAATTCTTTGTATCTACTTTGAGTGGCCGGAAGATAATGAATCGGAGACTCATATTGCGGTGATATACACGTACTTTGATGGAGAATTGATTCTGATCTTTGAAGTCTGAACAGGATTTCCCTTTAGTCTTCGCCTCACTCGGCAGATCAAGCGGACACCCTCCCGCATACAGATACCCTACCCGTGAACTCCGGTTCGTCCAAATGACGAGCACAATCCATCCTCCGTCGCTTCAGGCTCCCCCTTGAATCTTCGTGTTGGTGGAAAACCGAATCCATCTAAACAAGCGAATGCCTGACCACTCCACCTCATCATTCCCAGTCATTTATTCCTTTATCTTTCCCGTCAGTCTGTGCGACTCAGTGACCACACGCAGGGGAACGGGTTATTGGTCGGACAATGAGAAGGATGGGATAGACCTATGGGGGCGGGCAGAAAGCCGGTGGGGGAAATGCCCACATCTGTGCGGTAACAATCCGTGGATTTGAAAGAAAGCAGTCCAGCTCGGAGTGTCTGCGCACAATGCAGACGGGAGCCGGCATGGACCAAACAGGACAGTGGGACCAGCAATGACAGAGAATTCCTATGAGAGAGAGAAAAAGAATGACTTTGGACTATAGACTACTTTTTCTTTAAGGTATCAATTTTGCCGATTTGAGTGTCATTGCACAGGCCTGTAAATATTCCGCTTAACCATGCACGATTCCGTAGCACTAAAGGATCAGCGAGTCGGACAGCAGGAAAGGCTCAGTGTTAGCCACGGCCGATACGGCAGGCGTCGTATCCATGGTGACAGACATTGTAAGCTGGTGTCAGATAAAATGAGCGAAGATGAACCTCCGTCAGGGGCAGCGGATGGAGCGTCGCCTCCACCGGGAACAAATGATTGAGGATCAAATCTACTGGGAAAAGTGTATGGAGGTTCAGTCCGCCGGGAAAATGGATGGAGGGGGAACTTCCAACGGGAACAATAGATCGCTGGTCCCCCAGCGGGATTAGTGATGTAGAGCAATTGGACGGATGGTCAGCCCGGCGAGATCAATAGATTGCGGGTCACTCACACAAAGAATATGGGATAGAGGGTCAACGATACACGGGTCAATGGCTGAGGCTTCACTACCACCGGGAACAATGAATGGAGGGTCAACACCACACGGGTCAAAGGCTGAGGCTTCACTACCACCGGGAACAAAGAATGGAGGGTCAACACCACACGGGTCAATTCCCACTCTCTGTTTCCTGCCAATCAACCAAACCTCTATCCACGTATGTAACTTTCCTGTAATTCCATGGGCTTTTAAATTCCATGGGCTCTGAACTCAATTATCATTATTTTCCCGTTTGTTTCCTGAACGCCACCTCTGTGTGCACTGTTCTCCGTGTCCTGCCCCGCATTGCCGTGAACTGTTCCGTCTGGTTCACCGTCACTTTCACCTTCGATCGGTTTGTCGCCATTTGCTGTCGGAAACTGAAAACAAAGTACTGCACGGGGAGAACGGCGGCCGTGGTTCTCGCACCATCTAGCGGTCAGGTCCGGCTGAAAAACGGCCCACTCTACTTCACTTACAGAGAGAACATTAACAATGTACCATGGTTCTGTTATCCGAAGCCAAGTTACTTCACTGAAGGCGTGGGTGGCGTATGACTGGTGTGACATCGTTTTGACTCCGTTCCTCCCATTCGGCGTAATTCTGCTGCTCAACGCTCTGACCAGGGGCTGGTCACCCCTACCATAGATGGAGGGTCAACCATCGGGTAAAAGAGATGGTTGCTCATACCTAACGGGATGAATGGATGCAGGGCCACCATCATCAGACATTAGGGAATCGCAGTAATTAGTATCCTTGCTTCGTAATGATTGAAAATTGTGGGCGCAGAGTAAGCGTATCTGGGGACTGAGGAGTAAGTGGAATTTCCCCATTGTCACTGAGAGGACGGGGTCTCCGACAGAGGGCATTGTGGGGGGAGGGTCACTGTTTCCGGAGATTGCAGGATGATGTCACTCACCCGACACATTGACCTGGGGAATGACAATTCCGTCATCGATGGGAGATGGATATCCAGCGTCACGTTCCCAGACGTGCAATCGAAGGAGAGTGAAAACACTGACTGTATGGACACCATAGCTGTACGGTCTGTCGATATTCAGCCAGCTGCGCCACCTTAGGGAAGTCGGGAGCCGCGGGTCTGACTGTGAGCAGGTTTATGTTTCGTTTGGGGGTTGCTCTGTTAGTGAACCGGAGTACTGAAATGAACGGATATTTCACCGCGCTTTTCACCTGCTCTCGGAATCTGGACTGAGTGGCGGCGTAAATGAACGTGTTCGTGCAGCAGCTGAAATTCCTCAGCAAATATCCGGCGTAGGCGGAAATGATTTCCGAGTCATTCCCCTGTGTTCCTATCCCGGTGATGTGATAGTAGATAAATTCTGCATCATTCGTCAGCCACAGGAGGATGAAGCTGCCGGAGAGTGTAAAGACCAAAACCACAGACCCTCTTCCGGCTCTCCATCTCTGGGTCACTGCTGTTTCCCCCCCCCCTTGCTCTGACCCCTCAGCCCCCTACGGACCCGACTGGCCACTAAAATGTGCCGGACTGTCAGAGCGTTGAGGAGCAGAATTACGCCGAATGGGAGGAACGGAGTTAAAACGATGTCAAACCAGTCATACGCCACCCACGCCGGTTCAGTGAAGTAACTTGGCTTCGGATAACAGAACCATGGTACATTGTTAATGATCTCTCTGTTAGTGAAGTAGAGTGGGCCGTTTTTCAGACAGAACGGACCGCCAGATGGCGCTAGAGCCACGGCCGCCGTTCTCCCCGTGCAGGACTTTGTTTTCAGTTTCTGACAGCAAATGGCGACAAACCGATCGTAGGTGAAAGTGACGGTGAACCAGACGGAACAGTTCACGGCAATGCGGGACGGGACACGGAGAACAGTGCACACAGAGGGGACGTTCAGGAAACAAACGGGAAAATAATGATAAGTGAGTTAAGAGCCCGTGGAATTTAAAAGCCCATGGAATTACAGGAAAGTTACATTTGTGGATAGAGGTTTGTTTGATTTGCAGGAAACAGAGAGTGGGAATAAAGGGATCCCATTCTGGCTGGCTGCCGGTTACCAGTGGTGTTCCGCAGGCATCTGTGTTGGAGCCGCTTCTTTTTACATTGTATATCAACGATTTGGATTATGGAATAGATGGCTTTGTGGCCAAGATTGCTGACGATACACAGATAGGTGGAGGGGCCGGTAGTGCTACCGAAACAAACAGTCTGCAGAGAGACTTGGATAGACTGGGGGAATGGGCAAAGAAGTGGCAAATGAATTACAATGTCGGAATGTTGAGTCCAGGTTGAGTTGGTGTTGAAGAAGGCGAATGCAATGTTGGCGTTCATTTCTGGAGGAATAGAGTATAGGAGCAGGATGTGATATTGAGGCTTTATAAGACACTGGTAAGACCTCACTTGGAATACTATGTGCAGTTTTATGCTCCTTATTTAAGAACGCATGTGCTGACGTTGGAGAGGGTTCAGAGAAGATTCACTAGAACGATTCTGGAGATGAGAGGGTTAACATATGAGGACCGTTTGACCGCTCTTGGACTGTACTCCTTGGAGTTTAGAAGAATGAGGGGGTAGCTCATAGATACATTTCGAATGTTGAAAGGCATGGACAGAGTGGATGTGGTAAAGTTGTTGCCCCTGGTGGGGGAGTCTAGTACGAGAGGACATGACTTGAGGATTGCAGGGCGCCCATTCAGAACGGAGATGCGAAAATATTATTTTAGCTAGAGGATGATGAATCTGTGGAATTTGTTACCACGGACGGCAGTGGAGGTCGGGTCATTGGGTGTATTTAAGGCAGAGATTGATAGGTATCTGTGTAGTCGGGGCATCGAAGGTTATGGTGAGAAGGCGGGGGGATGGGACTAAAGTGGAGATTGGATCAGCTCATGATGAAATGACGAAGCAGATTCGATTGGCCGAACGGCCGACCTGTGCTCCTTTGTCCTTTGGTCCTATGGTCCTATGGAGTTGATGTAAAACGACCTCAGTGACAATGACCAGTAGATCCGCCGTTGCCATGGCCACCAGGTATCGAGTGGTGCAGGAGGAGAGGCCGCACTTTCCCTGGGACAGGATGACAACCGCCACTAAATTCACTGGAGAAAGAGAATGGAATAACATAAAAGATATGATTTTCAATCAGGGACCCCAGGCTTAATCGCCGTCCACCATCCATCAAGGGTAAGGTTGAGTTACTGTTAACCTCAGATTCACTGCTATCGGATTCCAATGATTCACCAATCACGAGCGGTAATGAATTTCATCTGATATCCGTCGTGAGCAGACTATTCATTCTTCTGAAATTTTGCCTCCTAGGCCTCGACGGCACGGTACAGGATACATATTCCCTGCACCCAGACTGTCAATCATAGAGTCATAGAAATCTACAGCGCATTACAGGCCCTTCGGCCCACAATGTTGTGCCGACCATGTAATCTCAGACAGAAATTATCTGCAATATTTGCCAATCATTCATCTTTCTCAGTGTGAGTGGATGCACAGGTCATTGTTTGAATGAGGCAGCTTCGTGACGGAGCGTCCAGTCCACGTAATCCAATCCCCGTCACGGTACAGCTACGCCATAAACCAAGATGGTGAACATTCCGCTATTGCGTGTCAGTATTTCTTAAGCAAGGAGCACAGGCTGCAGGCGATACAACAGATTTTGCCTCATAACGTCGAGACGGTTGGAGTAGGGAAACATGACTCTGACAGGGGGATAAAGTTACTTGCTGAGAATATCAACTGACCATCTCTGAATCTGACTGGTTGCCCTGTTTACACGTGAACAGAACAGTGTTCCAGGCGACCTGAGAATTGGCACACGAGATATTTTCAATATATTATGCAAAACGCTATTTTGGTAGCACTTCGCTTTTATTTTCCACCATATATTACATTTATCCACTATACTTTTATTTGAATTGCCATAGATTTTCGCATACATCGAGATTCACTAAATGGCACTGGATCATCCCGGCGTCCTCATAATTCCCCACATCGCCTAAATTCACCTCGCCAGGAACGCCATTAAAAATACAACCCGTCCTCATAATTCTCACATCACCCAATTTTGCCTCGCGGGAACAATAAATCCCATCGTCATAATTCCCCACATCTCCCAATTTCACCTCGCCGGGAACAATAAAACCCGTCCTCATAATTCCCCACATCGCCCAATTTCACCTCACCGGGAACAATAAAACCCGTCCTCATAATTCTCACATCTCCCAATTTCACCTCGCCGGGAACAATAAAACCCGTCCTCATAATTCCCCACATCGCCCAATTTCACCTCGCCGGGAACAATAAAACCCGTCCTCATAATTCCCCACATCGCCCAATTTCACCTCGCCGGGAACAATAAAACCCGTCCTCATAATTCTCACATCGCCCAATTTCACCTCGCCGGGAACAATAAAACCCGTCCTCATAATTCCCCACATCGCCCAATTTCACCTCGCCGGGAACAATAAAACCCGTCCTCATAATTCTCACATCTCCCAATTTCACCTCGCCGGGAACAATAAAACCCGTCCTCATAATTCCCCACATCGCCCAATTTCACCTCGCCGGGAACAATAAAACCCGTCCTCATAATTCTCACATCGCCCAATTTCACCTCGCCGGGAACAATAAAACCCGTCCTCATAATTCTCACATCGCCCAATTTCACCTCGCCGGGAACAATAAAACCCGTCCTCATAATTCTCACATCGTCCAATTTCACCTCGCCGGGAACAATAAAACCTGTCCTCATAATTCCCCACATCGCCCAATTTCACCTCGCCGGGAACAATAAAACCCGTCCTCATAATTCTCACATCGCCCAATTTCACCTCGCCGGGAACAATAAAACCCGTCCTCATAATTCTCCCGTCGCCCAAATTCACCTCGCCGGGAACAATAAAACCCGTCCTCATAATTCCCCACATCGCCCAATTTCACCTCGCCGGGAACAGTAAAACCCGTCCTCATAATTCTCACATCGCCCAATTTCACCTCGCCGGGAACAATAAAACCCGTCCTCATAATTCTCACATCGCCCAATTTCACCTCGCCCGGAACAATAAAACCCGTCCTCATAATTCCCACATCGCCCAATTTCACCTCGCCGGGAACAATAAAACCCGTCCTCATAATTCCCCACATCGCCCAATTTCACCTCACCGGGAACAATAAAACCCGTCCTCATAATTCCCCACATCGCCCAATTTCACCTCACGGGAACAATAAAACCCGTCCTCATAATTCCCCACATCGCCCAATTTCACCTCGCCGGGAACAATAAAACCCGTCCTCATAATTCCCCACATCGCCCAATTTCACCTCGCCGGGAACAGTAAAACCCGTCCTCATAATTCTCACATCGCCCAATTTCACCTCGCCGGGAACAATAAAACCCGTCCTCATAATTCTCACATCGCCCAATTTCACCTCGCCCGGAACAATAAAACCCGTCCTCATAATTCCCACATCGCCCAATTTCACCTCGCCGGGAACAATAAAACCCGTCCTCATAATTCCCCACATCGCCCAATTTCACCTCACCGGGAACAATAAAACCCGTCCTCATAATTCCCCACATCGCCCAATTTCACCTCACGGGAACAATAAAACCCGTCCTCATAATTCCCCACATCGCCCAATTTCACCTCGCCGGGAACAATAAAACCCGTCCTCATAATTCCCCACATCGCACAATTTCACCTCGCCGGGAACAATACAACCCGTCCTCATAATTCTCACATCGCCCAATTTCACCTCGCCGGGAACAATAAAACCCGTCCTCATAATTCTCACATCGCCCAATTTCACCTCGCCGGGAACAATAAAACCCGTCCTCATAATTCTCACATCGCCCAATTTCACCTCGCCGGGAACAATAAAACCCGTCCTCATAATTCCCCACATCGCCCAATTTCACCTCGCCGGGAACAATAAAACCCGTCCTCATAATTCCCCACATCGCACAATTTCACCTCGCCGGGAACAATAAAACCCGTCCTCATAATTCCCCACATCGCCCAATTTCACCTCGCCGGGAACAATAAAACCCGTCCTCATAATTCTCACATCGCCCAATTTCACCTCGCCGGGAACAATAAAATCCGTCCTCATAATTCTCACATCTCCCAATTTCACCTCACCGGGAACGGCAGAAAAGAATAAAACGCCCGGTCCCGATCTAATCGACATAATCGATAGTCTATATCGTGACTGACGGGTTCCATTCTGTGTGATACCGCACAGATGATTGCCTGCTACCCTAAAAAGGAATATTTTGTTGCCAACATCTGCATTTTTCGTCTGACAACGATTGTTCAAATGCAAACTCGCAGGTCACTGTCTTTTTCACGAATTTATCCGAGATAATACTTATAATTTCATATTTTATAGGGAATTAGAGAATCGTTCCTGTTATTGCTGATGGACTACATAGTTCAGAGAGATGGGGTAGAAAAAGAATAAAAGGTTGGGGAGATGAGTGGAGAGAGGAGGATAGGGTGGGGAGAGGTGTGGATTGAGGATGATAGGGTGGGGTGAGGGGTGGAGGATAGGGTGGGGAAGGGGGTGGAGAGCGGATAGGTGGGGAGAGAGGTGGAGACAGGAGGATAGGGTGGCGAGAGGAGTGGAGAGAGGAGGATAGGGTGGGGAGAGAGAGGTGGGGGAAGAGATGGGGAGAGAAGTGGGGACAGGGAGAGAGGGGACTGAGAGAGAGGCTGAGGGAGTGGGTAGTGGCTCTCGTCTCCTCTCCTCCTCTTTCTCCCCTCCCCTCCTCAATGTGACCCCTCCCTCTCTCCCCCTCCCCCGCAGAAAATGGTGGTGATCCGCGCCAACCAGCCCGCACCGCCAGACCTCGCCTCCATTTTCTCCGGCAAGCCAGCGCCCACTCCTGCCTTTGACGGGCCCCAGTGACGACTCGTCCCCCTACTCCACCGGACAGACTGAAGGATTCAGGCCGAGCGACCTGAGGCTCAGCCTGAAAGAGGAATCAAGGCGGGCTTTTTGAGACGGAGGGAGGAAGGAGGGGTAACGGTGCTAGCCACATTCCTCCCTGTAGGAACCCCCCAGTTCCGGCTCCCTTGTTACAAGTCGCCCTCTCCCACCCTCGGCATATTCCTGAAACACTCCGCTCGCTGTCCCCTCGGTCTCCCCTCTATCACCGCCCATCTCACCCTGATTGGTGGCCATTTTGTGATGGTTCCCATTGACAACAGCTCTCCCACCATTGTAGAATGGGGCAAACCCTTTTCCTCAACTACTCACTTCCCCTCCTGTTTATTCAACCTCAACTTCTCATCCCTCCTCTCCTTGGTGCCCACTCTCACATCTCTCCATTTAACCTTATGCCGATAACCATATTGTGACGGGGTCTGATCCTCCCTCCAGCACGAAGTGTCACTTCCTCACACACACAATCTTGTCACCCTCCTTCCCATACCATCACTTGCAAACTCCTTCCCTCCCTCCCCTAGCTGTCCTCTCCCCACCACCTCGATGCTCTGCATCGTATGCTGGTTGGCTGCCATTTTGCGATGCCAATATTTGCCTGTCCTCATCGCCCTCTCTCTCTCTGTTACCCAGTGAGTCACTCCCCTACTCACCCCTTCACTCCTGACACCCTTATATTTTCTCATGGGAAATTTCGCTCCCCCACCCGTACCCTTCCCTCCGTCGTTGAGTGAGTCACTCCCCTCTTCCTCCGTTGAGACACTCAACTTTCCATCTCATCAGACCTGACTGGTCCCGACCCCTCCTCCACTTTTCCCCCGATCACGCCCCATTCTTGCAGCTCGTCTTATTTGCGAAGGAAACGTTCCCACTCATCCTTCCTCCACTATTGAAAAGTCACCCCCACACTCCCCATCCTTTTGCTCCCCACTCTCACCCGTCCTGTTACATCCCCTCCGTTCCCATCACATTCCCCTCCCTCCACGTCCCATTACTTCCCCCCACTCCCCGTCCCATCACTCCCCCTGCCTTCCTGTCTTTTCACACCTCCTCACCCCGTCTTTATCTTCTCCATGTCGGGCACCAGTTTGTGTCAGGGACTTTCGCCCCTTTGCCTCCGTCCCCTATTGAGTCAGTGACTTCGCCACGCTCACCGTCTTATCAGTCCACTCCTCGTCCCGTCACTCCTCTTCCTCCCAAACCCCTCACCCCTCCTCACCAAAACCCACATGTATGTGTGAATATCCCACATGTATGTACATACGCGTATGTGTGAATATCTGAGATATATACATTAGTTTATTCAATGACAAAATTATTAGAATTAAAACATCTATACAATACAATACAACAATCTATACAATACGCAAGAGTATATCAAACACAAATTAAAATACTGTTATTACAATCAATAACACAGTCGATCCCGGGATTGCATCCACGGGCACCGCATGTTCCTTCACCATAGATTCTGTGTGTGACAGTGGCCATTGTAAGTCAGTGTCGCATCCCCTCCATTCCCGCCGCTCACTTTAAACAAGGTATCACTAACCCTAAACTGCCCCGTCAAACATTTTAAGCGAAGCAGCGGACATTTTATGTCAGAGCGTCATTCTCTCCCAGCAGATCATTTTAATCGACCCATTACGCCCTCTCTCTTCACAATGTGCCATTGTCTCCGTTTCGGCCATTTTACCCGGTGCGTCTCACCCTCCCATTTGGCCATTTTACGTCTGTCCATCGCTCTCTCCTTGTCAGCCATTGTGACAAAGGAATCAGGGACTATTTCAGATCGGGCCGCCACGCCCTCTGATTTATAAGTGGGTTACTCCAGTCCTGGGGTCCATTTTCTCTCAGTAAATCCTTAGGTCCCTGGAGACCATTTTCGGTGTGCGCGTCACTCCCTCCACGGTGACAATGTTATGTCGGTGCGTCACTCTCTCCCTGGTGACAATTTTATATTCTGGCTTTAATCCAGAATCCTATTTTTAATCTTCACAGAACTCCCTCCCTGGTGTTAATTTTCAATCAGTTCACAATCCCCACCCTGTCGGTCATCTTAATTCTGCCAGTCACTCCCAATCCCTTGTCAATGTGCCGCTCCCTCCTTGCCGACCATGAGAAACAAGGTGAGCGTCCATCGCCCCCTCCATGGCGCCCATTGTCACTCAGCCCTTCACTTTGTCCCCGGAGACCATTTTGAGTCCTGAGTAACGTCAGTGTTACAATGCCGTCAACGTCCACACGACCCTCGACTTTCAGTATAACTAATCAACCCGTCGGCGTTCTCGTCAAATTCCGTAAACACCGCCCTGAGTTCTGACAAACAGGGAATTCAGACGTCGCGACCAATTTCCAGGATCCCGGTCCCGTTAGAAATGAACAGGAGGAGTTCCAATGGGAGACAGACAGTGGGAGTGAATGGGAAGTGGTGCGTCCCGTTAAGAATGCCGATGGTGAGGATTGATGGGAAAGGGGGGCGTTTGATTCGGAAAAGGACGGCTTCCCATTTTCACAAAAGTTTCCTCATCTTCGATTTCATCCTGGGCTACTTCTCGAACCCAGAAATCAATAGTGTTTATTAATTGATAAGGTTCTAATATCCACCTGAACTTGGCTACCCGTTTACGCCCCCTCCCGCCCTCCATGCACCCTGCATCGCTCCCCGCCGTTCCACTTACTTCTCTCCGTCGCTTTCACCATCATCTACTGTGTGTGTGTGTCTGTGTGTGTGTGTGTGTGTGGTGTGCGCGTGGACCTCGAGAGTGTGTGATGGGACGGTGCGGAGGGAGATTCACAAAGTGTCTGACCCCGGGAGTGTGTGATGGGACGGTGTGGAGGGAGCTTCACTCTGTGTCTGACCCTGGGAGTGTGTGATGGGACGGTGCGGAGGGAGCTGGGACATCAGTGGACGCAAGTCTGATACAATTGTCCATTATAACTGGTTGCAGGGGACAGGAGGAGGTCAGTTAGTTAGTTAGCCAGCCAGGAAGGGGGTTGGTTGGAGATGAGATCCTGGACACCCAGACTCCGCCAGTCCGACCTCCCTCAGCCTGGAGCTGAGACGCTACTGTGTCAGTGTGAGGAGCTCCGACCCTCTGTTGCAGTGCACAGGGTGTGAGGGCAGCAGAAAAGCTCAAATAAAGCTCGAGTCTGGCACCAGGACAGGAAGTTACAGAGGTTTATTGATTTCTGTGACAAATGTAAATTAAACAATGTGTGAGCTGCTGACGTGCGGGAATAAATAAGCTGCTCCCGACTCACTCACAGTTAGACACAATTAACTGTCCGGCGACAACGATAACAGTTTGAATAATCAGTCCCGTTTCTCACCGTCACTCTGCATCGGGGAACCGATGATTATAAATTCACACTTCAGGGCCGTGTCCGAGATCGCTGCAGATCCAGGGTCACTGCCGAGGGATTTGTCAATTTAACATCATTATCTCGGCCAGGCTGCCGAATGCACCGTCCTCAGCAAAGGGGGCAAAAGGATTCTCTCCCGGGATTATCGCACCCACCCCGGGACACCGGTGTCCCAGACTGAGCCCCGGACCCCGGGCTCTTCCTGTCCGGGTAATTCCCCGGGGTGTCACGTGGGAGTGTCTCGAACACGCACTTCCGGCGGAAGCTGCCACGCCGGACAACAGTCGGAAACAAGTCACTGCGGGACCGTTCCGAGCGACGCACACAACGCGAGGCCCGAGCTGGTTCCGTTAAAACCGTTGGGAATCAGCCCCGGCACGCGGCCGTTAAAGGTAAGGGCGGGAGTTAAGGGGGAGGGCGGGGAGTCGGCCAAATGTCCCCATACCGCGGGCGGGGATGTTCACACTCAGTCCGGGTCTGGGTTCCTCCAGAGATCTCAATTCCTTCCTCCCGGTCTCACTGATCCGATTCCCCTCGGGCGGGGATGTTCACACATTCAGATGTTCACAGGATCACTCTCAGTCCGGGTCTGATTTCCTCCAGAGACTCCAGTTCCTTCCTCCCGGTCTCACTGAACCGATTCCCCCACAGCCTGATACAGATGGGAGAATAAAGATGAAATAAACAGATCACACAACAGTGTCAGTAACGGGACCGGGGTTAATGTTTCAACAACACTCACAGACAAATATCACCAGAAAACCCGCGGATCCGCTGATATTTTATCACATTGAACATTAACACAAACACTCACCAGATCCACTCCAGACTCGGGAGGGTCAGTATGAGGCGGCGGAGACCGGGGACAGATAGGTCTATCAGCGAGTTTTCACCCAGGCCCAGCCAAGTCAGTGATGGGTTTGTACTGAGAGCGGAGGCGAGATCCTCGGCCCCAGAATCTGTGAGACCGACACGGTTCAGCCTGGAGATGAGAGAGAGTGAGGGTGAAGGACACAGAGAGACAGGAGATGGTACAAATCCCCAGTGTTTATCAGTAACACAATTACTGATCACATTAATGTTCAGTGTCAGACACCCAGTGACTGTAAACACAATCTCCCACAGTCTGGTACTTACCCCAGTTTCTGTATTTTACACTCTGGGATCCTCAGAGCCTCAGACACCAGTTTCACTCCTGAATCTCCCAGTTTATTATTACTCAGGTACAGCTCCGTCAGTGATGGGTTTGTACTGAGAGCGGAGACGAGATCCTCGGCACCAGAATCTGTGAGACCGACACGGTTCAGCCTGGAGATGAGAGAGAGTCAGTGAGGGTGAAGGACACAGAGAGACAGGAGACGGTACAAATCCCCAGTGTTTATCAGTAACACAATTACTGATTTTTTTCTTCAGCACGACTGCGCAAGTCGGCCAGTGAGAACAGCGAGAAGAGTTTAAAAGAAAGACAGATTTACAGAGTGAGCGTCAGAGGAGCGGGAGACAGAGTAGGAAGGCTTTGGCTCAACGGGGCTTCGGCGATGAAGGGTCGAGGCGAGGTAGGTTATCTGTTTACAATACAGACAGAGAGTATGTGTGTGAGGCTGGGTTTCTGTGCTCGCTGTCAGATGTGGGAGATCCTGGAGACTCTCAGCCTCCTGGACGGCAACATCTGCACCGGGTGTGTAGAGCTGCAGCTCCTTAGGGACCGAGTTAGGGAACTGGAGATGCAGCTCGATGACCTTCGTCTGGTCAGGGAGGGTGAGGAGGTGATAGAGAGGAGTTACAGGCAGGTGGTCACACCGGGGCCACGGGAGACTGAGGAACTGGGTCACAGTCAGGAGGGAAGGGCAAGAAGCAGGTACTAGAGAGTACCCCTGTGGTTGTACCCCTTGACAATAAGTACTCCTTTTCGAGTACTGCCGGAGTGGGTGGCCTAGGGGTTGGGGAACATCAGTGTCAGTGTCTCTGGCACAGAGTCTGGCCCTGTGGCTCAGAAGGGTGAGGAAAGGAAGAGGGAGGCAGCAGAGATAGGGGACTATAGTTAGGGGGTCAGACAGACGATCCTGTGGACACAGCAAAGAAACTCGGATGGTAGTTTGCCTCCCAGGTGCCAGGGTCCAGGATGTTCCTGATCATGTCCAAGATATCGTGCAGTGGGTGGGGTCGGCTCACAAATAGAGAGAATTTGGAGACAGTGCGAAAGGGAGGATACGCAGGTGATAGAGAAGGGAGGCACTCAGTCCGATGGTTTGAGATGTGTCTATTTTAATGCAAGGAGTATGATGAATAAAATAAATGATTGTCTGTGTCTGAGTGAGTCTCTGTGGGTGGAAGTTAGGACCAGGAAGGGGTCAATAACTCTACTGGGTGTTTTGTATCGACCATCCAACAGTAACAGGGACATCGAGGAGCAGATAGGGAGACAGATTCTGGAAAGGAGTAACAATAACAGGGTTGTTGAGGTGTGAGATTTTAATTTCCCAGTTATTGATTGGCATCTCCCTAGAGTGAGGGGTGTAGATGGGGTGGAGTTTGTTGTTGACACAATATGTAGATAAGCCTACCAGAGGGGAGGCTGTACTTGATCTGGTTTTGGGAAATGAAACTGGCCAGGTG
The DNA here is from genome assembly GCF_030144855.1 of Hypanus sabinus. NCBI lineage: Eukaryota > Metazoa > Chordata > Chondrichthyes > Myliobatiformes > Dasyatidae > Hypanus > Hypanus sabinus. Next base: position 329,532 of record NW_026781269.1, on the reverse strand, counting down.
TCAGGTCTCTCAGTGGGAGAGCATCTTGGAGATTCGGGGATGGGGAAGAGAGATCCCACAGGAGGAAGGGGGATGGGGAAGAGAGATCCCACAGGAGGAAGGGGAATGGGGAGAAGAGATCCCACAGGAGGAAGGGGGATGGGGAAGAGAGATCCCACAGGAGGAAGGGGGATGGGTAGGAGATTCCACAGGAGGAAGGGGGATGGGGAAGAGAGATCCCACAGGAGGAAGGGGGATGGGGAGAAGAGATCCCACAGGAGGAAGGGGGATGGGGAAGAGAGATCCCACAGGAGGAACGGGGATGGGGAAGAGAGATCCCACAGGAGGAAGAGGGATGGGGAAGAGAGATCCCAGAGGAGGAAGGGGGATGGGGAAGAGAGATCCCAGAGGAGGAAGGGGGATGGGGAAGAAAGATCCCACAGGAGGAAGGGGGATGGGGAGAAGAGATCCCACAGGAGGAAGGGGGATGGGGAAGAGAGATCCCACAGGAGGAAGGGGGATGGGTAGGAGATTCCACAGGAGGAAAAGGGATGGGGAAGAGAGATCCCACAGGAGGAAGGGGGATGGGGAAGAGAGATCCCACAGGAGGAAGGGGGATGGGAAGGAGAGATCCCACAGGAAGAAGGGGGATGGGAAGGAGAGATCCCACAGGAGGAAGGGGGATGGTGAGGAGATCCCACAGGAGGAAGGGGGATGCGGAAGAGAGATCCCACAGGAGGAAGGGGACATAGAAGAGAGATCCCACAGGAGGAAGGGGGATGGGGAAGAGAGATCCCACAGGAGGAAGGGGGATGGGGAGGAGAGATCCCACAGGAGGAAGGGGATGGGGAAGAGAGATCCCGCAGGAAGAAGGGGATGGGGAGGAGAGATCCCGTAGGAGGAAGGGGATGGGGAGGAGAGATCCCACAGGAGGATGGGGGATTGGGGGTGAGATCCCGCAGGGGGATGGGGGAGAGATCCCACAGGAGGAAGGGGGATGGGGAGGAGAGATCCCACAGGAGGAAGGGGGATGGGGAGGAGATCCCACAGGAGGAAGGGGGATTGGGAAGAGAGATCCCACAGGAGGAAGGGGGATAGGGAAGAGAGATCCCACAGGAGGAAGGATGATGTGTAAGAGAGATCCCACAGGAGGAAGGGGGTTGGGGAAGAGAGATCCCACAGGAGGAAGGGGGATGGGGAAGAGAGATACCACAGGAGGAAGGGAATTGGGGAAGAGAGATACCACAGGAGGAAGGGGGTTGTGGAAGAGAGATCCCTCAGGAGGAAGGGGGATGGGGAAGAGAGATCCCAGAGAGGAATAGGGTGGTGAGATCCCAAAGGAGGAATGGGATGAGGAAGAGAGATCCCACAGGAGGAAGGGGGATGGGGAAGAGAAATCCCATGGAAGGAAAGGGGATGGGGAGGAGAGATGAGAAAGACGGAGGTCACAGGAATAGGGGAATTGGAGCAGGGACCCAAAAGCAGAAAGTGAGATGTGCAAATCTGGGCTGAGAAGTGGCAGATGGAATTCAATCCAGATAAGCGTGAAATAGTTCATTTTGGTAAGTCTAATATGATGGCAGAATATAGTATTAATGGTAAGACTTAGCTGTTTGAAGAATCAGAGAATTTTTGGGGTCCGAGTACATAGGACACTCAATGCTGCTATGCCGTTTGACTCTGTAGTTAAGAAGGCGTACGATGAATTGGCCTTCAGTCATGGGATTGAGTTTAAGAGTCGAGAGGTAATGTTTAAGAGTTGAGAGGTTATGACGGGGATAGATCGAGTTTACGTGGATAGGCTTTTTCCGTTGAGAGTAGAGGAGATTCAAACAAGCGGACATGAGTTGAGAGTTAGGGGGCAAAAGTTTAAGGATAACACGAGGGGGAATTTCTTTACTCAGAGAGTGGTAGCTGTGTGGAATGAGCTTCCAGTAGAAGCGATATAGGCAGGTTCGGTATTGTCATTTAAAGCAAAATTGGATAGGTAAGTGGACAGGAAAGTAATGGAGGGTTATGGGCTGAGTGCAGCACCGTGAGACTAGGTGAGAGTAAGCGTTCAGCACGGACTACAAGGGCCGAGATGTCCTGTTTCTGTGCTGTTATTGTTATATGGTTATATGTTGCAGCTATACAGGACCCTGATCAGACCTCACTTGGAGTACTGTGCTCAATTCTGGTTGCCTCACTATAGGAAGGACATGGAAAACATAGAAATGGTGCAGAGGAGATTTAGAAAGATTTTGCCTGGATTGGGGAGCATGCCTTATGAGAATAGGTTGAGTGAACTCGGCCTTTTCTCTTGGAGTGACGGAGGATGAGAGGTAATTTGATAGAGCTGTACAAGACAATGAGAGGCATTGATCATGTGGATAGTCAGAGGCTTTTCCTCTCGTGCTGAAATGGCTAGCATGAGAGGGCATAGCTTTAAGGTGCTTGGAAGTAGGTACAGAGGAGAGGTCAGGGGTGAGTTTTTTTACACAGAGAGTGGTGAGTGCGTGGAATGGGCTGCTGGCGGCGGTGGTGGAGGCGGAAACGATCGGATCTTTAAACTCCAGGATGGCTGCATGGAGCTCAGAAATATAGAGGGCTATGGGTAAAACCGAGGAAATTCTAAGGTAGTGACATGTTCGGCACAGCTTTGTGGACCGAAGGGCCTGTATTGTGCTGTAGGTTTTCTATGTTTCTTTATTTCTACTGATCATATTAATGTTCAGTGTCAGACACCCAGAGACTGTAAACACAATCTCCCACAGACTGGTACTTACCACAGTTTCTGTATTTTACACTCCGGGTTCCTCAGAGCCGCAGACACCAGTTTCACTCCTGTATCTCCCAGTTCATTCTGCCCAAGTCTAAACACAAACAGACAGATTGATGAACAAAGTGATTCAAACCGTGGGTCTGAGGGAATTTCTCTCACTCGGGTATTTCAGGAAACATTAAACTCTTCAGTAAAACTCTGATCGGAGTTCCCATCACTGTCAATGTCCCTCACTGCCCAGCTCCAGCATATTCACCGAATGTCGGTAATTTTGTCTGTCGGTGTGACCCTGTTAACTCCACATATTCTGTCCCATTCCCCAATGGAGAGAAAAGTGTTTCTGACCGAATTGCAGAAATGTCAATGGGACACAGCGAAATAGACCCACCCAAGCTAAAGGGATGGGAAAGAGAGATCCCACAGGAGGAAGGGGGATGGGGAAGGGGGATGGGGAAGAGAGATCCCACAGGAGGAAGGGGGTTGGGGAATAGATCCCACAGGAGGAAGAGGGATGGGGAAGAGAGATCCCACAGGAGGAAGGGGGTTGGGGAAGAGATCCCACAGGAGGAAGGAGGATGGGGAAGAGAGATCCCACAGGAGGAAGGGGGATGGGGAGGAGAGATCCCAGAGGAGGAAGGGGGATGGGGAAGCGAGATCCCGCAGGAAGTAGTGGATGGAGAGAAGAGGTCCCACAGGAGGATGGGGGAGAGAGATCCCACAGGAGGATGGGGAAGAGATCCCACAGGAGGAAGGGGGATGAGGAGGAGAGATCCCACAGGAGGAAGGGGGTTGGGGAAGAGATCCCACAGGAGGAAGGGGGATGGGGAGGAGAGATCCTACAGGAGGAAGGAGGATGAGGAGGAGAGATCCCACAGGAGGAAGGGAATGGGAAAGTGAGATCCCACAGAAGGAAGGATGATGGGGAAGAGAGATCCCGCAGGAGGAAGGGGATTGGGGAGAAGAGATCCCATAGGATGATCAGGCATGGGGACGAGAGACGAGACAGGAGGAAGTGGGTGGGGAAGCGAGATCATACAGGAGGTTGGGGGATAAGTAGGAGAGATCCCATTGGAGGAAGGGGGATGCTGAGGAGAGATCCAACAGTTGGAAGGAAGTGGGGGTGGAAACAGAGAGCCCAGAGGATGAAAGGGGGATGGGAAAGCGAGATCTCACAGGAGGATTGCTACCCATGCCATGTGCTAGTGAGGCTAGAAATAGGAAGATAATGCAGCTAAATACGTGGCTGAGGGGATGGTGCATGAGGGAGGGGTTCATGTTTCTGGACAATTGGGATTTCTTCCAGGGTAGGTGGGGCCTGTTTGAATTGGACAGTTTGTACCTGAACTGGAGGGGACTAACATCCTTGTTGGTAGGTTAGCAAGTTCTGCTCCGGGGATTTTAAACAAGGTTGCAGGGGGAGGGGAACCAGAGTGTTAGAGCAGATAGTGAGGTGGAGGAGCATAAGGGTCAAGCGAGGACTTCTTGCATAAACAGATATCAAAGTTTTGTACGTGATAGAAATGTTCTCAGGTGCATCTATTTCAATGCAAGGAGTATTGTAGGTAAGGCAGATGAGTTTAGGGCACACGATGATTTCGACATTATTGCTATTAGTAAGACTTGGTTTGCAGGAGGGGCAGGACTGGCAGTTTCATGTTCTGAGTTTCCATTGTTTCAGATGTGATAGGGGTAGGGATGAAACGGGGAGGAGTGGCATTACCAGTCAGGGAGAATATCACAGCTGTGCGTAGACGGGACAGCCCGGAGGGCTCGTCTATAGAGGCCATATGGGTGGAGCTGAGGAACGGGAAAGATGTGACCACAATAATAGGGATGTATTATAGACCGTCCAATAGTCAGAGAGAATTGGAGGAGCAAATCTGTAGAGACTTAGCAGACCGATGTAAGAAACAGAAAGTTGTAATCGTAGGGGATTTTAACTTTCCACATATTGACGGGGACGCCCACTCTAAGAAAGGGTTAGATGGTGTGGAGTTTGTCAAATGTTTTCAGGAAAGTTTTCTAAATCAATATATTGAGGTACCAATGAGAGAGGGTGCAATACCTGATCTCCTATTGTGGAACCAAACAGGTCACGTGACAGAAGTATGTGTAGGTGAACAATTTGGGTCCAGTGACCATAATGTCATTAGTTTCAAGATAATTATGGATAAGGATAGGACTGGTCCGCCAGTTAATGTTCTGAATTGGAGAAGGGCCAATTTTGTGGAAATGAGAGAGGATCTGGGAAGAGTGGATTGGGATAAGTTGTTTTCTGGCAAGGATGTGTTCCGTAAGTGGAACGCCTTCAAGGGTGAAATTTTGAGAGTGCAGAGTTTGCATGTTCCTGCCAGGATTAAAGGCAAAGTTAACAGGCATAGCGAACCTTGGTTTTCAAGGGATATTGGTGATCTGGTTAAGTAGGTGTTTAGCAGGTATAGGCAACAAGGGACAAATGAGGTACTTGAAGAGTATAGAAAATGTAATCGAATTCTAAAGAAGGAAATCAGGAAGGCAAAAAGACATGAGGTTGCTTTGGCAGATAATGTGAAGGTAAACCCGAAGGGTTTCTACAAGTATATTAAGAGTAAAAGGATAGTAAAGAACAAAATTGGTCCCCTAGAAGATCAGAGTGGTCGTCTATGTGTGGAGCCTCACAAGATGGGGGAGATCTTAAACAGTTTTTTTGCGTCAGTGTTTACTCAGGAAACTGGCATAGCAGATATGGAATTAAGGGAAACAAACAGTAGTGTCATGGGACATATAGAGATTAAAGAGGAGAAGCTGCTTGCTTCCTTACCGTGAATAAAGGTAGATTAATCACCCGGGCCTGACATGATATTTTCTCGGACCTTGAGACAGACTAGTGTAGAAATTGCAGGGGCCCTGGCAGAAATATTTAAAATGTCCTCAGCCAGGGGTGCGGTGCCGGAGGATTGGAGGGTAGCTCATGTAGTTCCGCTGTTTGAAAAGGGCTCCAAAAGTACACCAGGTAATTACAGGCCAGTGAGCCTGACATCAGTAGCAGGTAAATTATCAGAAGGTGTTCTGAGAGATCGGATACACAAGGATTTGGACAGACAAGGGCTGATAAAAGATAGTCAGCATGGCTTTGTGTGTGGTAGATCATGTTTAATGAATCCTGTAGTGTTTTTCGAGGAGGTTACCAAGAATGCATATGAAGGAAAGGCTGTGGATGTTGTCTACATTGACTTTTGTAAGGCCTCTGACAAGGTCCCACATGAGAGGTTAGTTCTAAAGGTCCAGACACTAGATATCCATGGAGAGGGTGTAAACTGGATTCGAATTGGCTGTGTGGGAGAAGACAGAGAGTGGTAGTGGATGATTGCTTCTCAGACTGGAGGCCTGTGACTAGTGGTGTGTATCAGGGATCTGTGCTGGGACCATTGTTGTTTGTTGTCTGTATCAATGATCTGGATGATAATGTGATAAATTGGATCAGCAGGTTTGTGGATAACACTAAAATAGAGGCGTTGTGGACAGCGAGGGAGGCTTTCAAAGCTTCCAGAGGGACCTGGACCAACTGGAAGAATGGGCCAGAAAATGGCAGATGGAATTTAATGCAGACAAGTGTGAGGTGTTCCATTTTGGAAGGACAAATCAAGGTACGACATACCCGATAAACAGTAGGGCATTGAAGAGAGCGGAGGAACAAAGGGAGTTGGGGGTTCAGATACATAATTCCCTGTAAGTGGCATCACAGGGAGACAGGGTTGTAAAGAAGGCTTTTGGCATCCTGGCATTCATAAATCAAAGTATTGAGTATAGGAGTTGGAATATTACGGTGAGATTGTATAAGACATTGGTGAAGTCCAATATGGAGTATTGTGTGCAGTTCTGGTCACTGAACTATAGGAAGGATATCAGTAAGATTGAAAGAGTGCAGAGAAGATTTACTAGGATGTTGCCGGGTCTTCAGGAGTTGAGTTACAGGGAAAGATTGAACAGGTTAGGACTTTATTCCCTGGAGCGCAGAAGAATGGGGAGAGATTTCAAAGATGTTTACAAAACTCTGAGGGGTATAGACAGGGTAAATGCGACTAGGCTCTTTCCACATAGATTATGAGAGATAAATTACAGGAGGACGGCTTCAGGGAGAAAGGGGAAATGTTTAGGTGGAAACTCTTCACTCAGAGGGTGGTGAGAGTGTGGAATGAGCTGCCATCTCATGTAGAAAATGTGGACTCACTCTTCAGCTTTAAGAATAAATTGGATAGATACATGGATGGGAGAGGACCGGAGGGTTATGGACTGGGTGCAGGTCAATGGGACTAGTGGAATAAGGTTTTGGTACAGACTAGAAGGACCGAATGGCTTGTTTTCTGTGCTGTAGTGTTCTATGATTTTATGATTCTATGTTGATGAGAGATCCCAAAGGAGGAAGGGGGATGGGGAAGAGAGATCCCACAGGATGAAAGGGAGATAGGGAAGAGAGCTCTCAGAGGAACGGGGGGGGGGGGGGGGGGTTGTGGAAAAGGCACCCCACAGGAGGATGAGTAAAGAGTAATAGAGAGCCCACGGGAGGAATGGGGATGGGGGCGAGATTCCAAAGAATGGAAGGGAGATTGGGATGAGAAGTCCCACAGGAGGATTCTAAGGGTAAATGATAATACTATAAGACGAGAGGATGCAGAAATTTTTTGTACATGTGCGTTGGGTCTGAACAGAGGCCCAGAGGAGATGCGCCCTCGCTCTTTGCGTATCTGGAAGTGAGCAAAGTCACACACGGGGAAGGGCAGTGGGAGGACAATCTCACAATGGTATTTCTTTCCTTCTCACTGGGACAATCTGCTGACGGTCTCTTGTCCCTCACCCGGAAGGGGGTGTGAATCTCTGACCCACCTGCTACAGTCAGTGTCGGTCTGGGTGTCAGTCACAGTGGGAAGGAACATTGTTAATGGACGTGTCACAGGCAGCGAGAAACACGGCCATTCCTGTGATTTACTACCATTAAACCAATGGCCGTTGTTCACAGATCTGATGAAGTCTCCAACATCCCTTCACAAGGATCCACAGAACCCTCCCGTCCTTGGGGAATTACTGACCGATCCCCTGGGCATTTGTCACAATTCTTCACAATCTGATTTAGTACAGTTTAACCCAAATCCCTTTACATTGAAACAACACAATGGAACAGTTTCACACTTCAGAATGGGAGATAAATCAAGTTACCTCAACTCCTGGCACTTGTGCAGCCCGGGTCCCAGCCGTTGGATTCCTTCACACTGAATGTGGCAGTTCTCCAGGTCGAGGTGTTTTATTGTATCACAGAGTCCGATGACATGAGACAGGACCGCGCAGTCAATCGGGGTCAGTGTCATTCCACTGAATGAAAGTGTTTCCGCAGATCCCAGTGCGGCCTGAGCCAGGCCACTATTCTGAGACTCAAACAGGTAGTGCAATGTGTTCAGGAGGCTCCTTTTACCAGCTTCACTCTCTGTGTTTCCACTCCGGCGTTTAACCTCCTCCTTCACCCAGTCAATCACCTGGCAGGTTGTTTGATGAGGAAATGGACCAAGAAACTCCTCCAGGCCCCGAGTTGTCATTGGGGAGGAGATACCAGCAACAAAACGGAGAAATACCTCAAACCGTCCATCCTTCACGCAGTGGGCTTCAGTGAGGAGTTTCATAATATCTCTGCCATCTGGCATCAGGAATTGTGCGACTGCAGCTACAAACTCTTGGATGGTGAGGTGTGGGAATGTGTACACCACGCTCCGGGCAGAATCCTCTCTCTCCAAAAGCTCCATCAGGAACCCGGACAGGAACTGGGAAGGCTGCAGATTGTAGTTGATCAAATCTCCACCTGTAAACACAATCTTCCTCTCGGACACTCCTCTGTAGGCCATCTGACCAACCCTGAGTAAAACTTCACGGGGGTTCTCAATCTCACGGCCGTGGTTTTTCAGGATATTGCAAATATAGTAGGAGTACAGTTGGGTGATGGTCTTGGGAACTCGCTGCTTGTCCCTGTCGATTTGTGTGAAGAAGGGGCCCAGTGCCAGAGCGAGGATCCAGCAGTAGGAGGGGTTGTAGCTCATGGTGTACAGGATCTCGTTCTCCTTCACGTGTTTGAAAACAGCTTCTGCCACCATCTGATCTTCGAAATGTCTGATAAAATATTCCTTCCGTTCCTCACCAGAAAATCCCAGGATTTCAGCTTTGGTACTGATCTCAGCCTTTTCCAATAAATGTAACGCAGCGGGACGGGTGGTCACCAGCACTGAACACCCTGGGAGCAGCTTGTGCTGGATTAAACCGTACACAATGTCAGACACCTTGCACTTGAATTCAGGATCTGTGCATGTGTAACGAGTTTCCGTGTCTCTCCGACTGTCAGAAAAATTAATTTGGTCATTGAATTCATCCAAACCATCAAATATAAACAGCGATCCCTCTGGGTTCTTCCAGACCTCTCTCAGGATATTCCCAAAGTAAGGATACTGACCCAGAATCAGTTCCTTCAGGTTTATTCGACAGTTAATGGAGTTTAAATCCCGGAATTTGAAACTGAAGACAAATTGGAACTGTTGGTATATTTTCCCCGTGGCCCAGTCATAAACAATCTTTTGTACCATTGTTGTTTTCCCGATCCCCGCGACTCCAGCCACTGCTGCAGAACTCCCAGATTTGGATTTACTCTGGGAAAAGCTGTTCTGGAACAACTGATCAGTCCGGACTTTTTCCAGCTCTCCGCAGAGATGTTTCTCTCTCCACTCCTCGTGGTCTCTGCCTCTTGCCAGCAGCTCATGTTCCACCAGTGTCCGATCTCGAACAGTAGAAATGACCGTGAGCTCAGCGTATCGATCAACCAGCTGGAAAACCTTCACCTTCTCCCTCATCAGGATCGTGTTCACTCTCAGTGTTTCAGTTTGTGCCCGCAGAGTCTCCTTGTGTTTCTGTTGAACATCTTCCATGGGAACAGATGCCTCAGCTCAGAACTCAGTATTTAAGCACACAAGAGTTAGCTCACAGCTATTGCATAATGGTTGTTCGTACAGTAAAGTAAATTAAATTAACAGACCGCTGACTGGACAGAGAGGCCTGGTCCAGATAAACACCAGATCATCACATTTCCACATTAACTGTGCTGTGAAGGTGAGTATTTCCCTGGTAGTTTACTGACCCCCAACTGTCCCATACTGGACAACATCTCACTACTGCCACAGATATCATCGCTCCTAAGGAAGTATCTTTTAATCCCTTGTGTTGATGTGGCGTATGGAGATAGAGAAGAAGGTGGTGGGCATTCTGTCAAAGGAACAGATCGGGGAATCACAGCTCACCCTCCCCTCCCACCATCACTGAATCAAAATACAAAGCAGCAGATTTGCTGATCAGAACATGAACTGTGGGTGGGGTGCGTGGGATCTCAAACTGTGTTTGAAACCTGTCGGGGTGTGTGGGGTTATGCACTGTGTCCGGCCTCTGCCAGGGATGTATGGGGAGAGCACAGTGTGTCAGGAAAATGTCAGGTGTGTGGGGTCTCACAGTATGTCAGGAACATATCAGGTGTGTGGGGTCCCACAGTGTGTCAGGAACCTGCCAGGTTTGTGTGGGGTCTAACAGTGTGTCAGTATCCTGTCAGGGGCATATGGGGTCCCGCAGTGTATCAGGACACTGTCAAGGGCGTGTGGGGTCATAAAGGTTGTCTGTGCCCCAACCGGCATGTGTTGTGTCTCACAGTTTGTCAGGATCCTGCTAGGAGTGTGGGGTCTCAGGGTTTGTCAATTGATATTCGACAATAGGTGCAGGAGTAGGCCATTGGACCCTTTGAGCCAGCACCGCCTTTCAATGTGATCATGGCTGATCATCCACAAACAGTACCCCGTTCCTGCCTTCTCCCCATATCCCTTGACTCCGCAATCTTTAAGTGCTCTATCTAACTCATTCCTGAATGTATCCAGAGAATTGGTCTCCACTGCCTTCTGAAGCAGAGCATTCCATAGATCCACAACTCCCTGGGTGAAAAGGTTTTTCCTGAATTCCGTTCTAAATGGCCTACCCCTTATTGTTAGCTGTGGCCTCTTGTTCTGGACTCCCCCAACATCAGGACCATGCTTCCTGCATCTAGTGTGTACAATCCCTTAAAAATCTTATATGTTTCAATCAGAACCCCTCGCATCCTTCTAAATTCCAGAGTATCAGGACCCTATCAGCTGTGTGTGGCATCTCATGGTGTATCACGAACCTATCGGGAGTGTCGCGTCTGACAGTGTGCCAGGACCCTGTCAGGGGTGTGTGGGGTCTCACAGTGTATCAGGACCCTGTCAGTGGTGTGTGGAGTCTCACAGTGTGTCAGGACTTTGTCAGGAGTGTGTGGGGTCTCACAGTGTGTCAGGAACCTGTCAGGTGCGTATGGGGTCTCACAGTGTGTCAGGACCCTGTCAGGGGTGTGTGGTGTCTCACAGTGTGTCAGGACCCTGTCAGGTGTGTGTGGGGTCTCACAGTGTGCCAGGACCCTGTCAGGGGTGTGTGAGGTCTCACAGTGTGTCAGGATCCTGTCAGTGGTGTGTGAGGTCTCACAGTGTGTTAGGACCCAGTCAAGAGTGTGTGGGGTCTCACAGTGTGACAGGGCCCTGTCAGGGGTGTGTGGGGTCTCACAGTGTGTCAGGACCCTGTCAGGGGTGTGTGGGGTCTCACAGTTGGTCAGGACCCTGTCAGGGGTGTGTGGGGTCTCACAGTGTGTCAGGACCCTGTCAGGGGCGTGTGGGGTTTCACAGTATGTCAGGACCCTGTCAGGAGTGTGTGGGGTCTCACAGTGTGTCAAGACCCTGTCAGTGGTGTGTGGGGTCTCACAGTGTGTCAGGACCATGTCAGGGGTATATGGGGTCTCACAGTGTGTCAGGCCCCTGTCAAGTGTGTCTGGGCTCTCACAGTGTGGCAGGACACTGCCAGGGTTTTATGGAATCTCCCTGCGTGTCAGGACCCTGTAAGGGGACTGTAGTGGCTTACAGTGTGTCTTAAACCTGCCACGGGTTTCTGGCATCTCAAAGTGTGTCAGGACCCTGTAAGGTGTGTGGGGTCTCACAGTGTGTCAGGACCCTATCAGGGGTGTGTGGGGTCTCACTGTGTGTCAGGACCCTGCCAGCATTGTGTGGATTCTCACAGTGTGACAGGACGCTGTCAGGAGTGTGTGGGGTGACTATTCAATGTGTTGGGCTGTGATAGGGAGTGTAGGAAAACACTGATCCTGGACATATTCACTTTACAGAATGTGACAGTGGCAGAAAAGGTGTTCTTCAATAATCAGGGAGTGTATCAGTTTCATATTCAGAAATGGGTTTGGGAATTTCTCTGTCTTGTCAGTTCCCTCTGCAAACAGGATGAAGGACAATGATGATCAAGCTTTTAGCAATTTACTAAACCCGTGTTCAGGGACACTGAGGGGTTTCATTGACCGGGTCTGGACTGGAGCAATATTTACAGAGGTCCCAGAAACGTGAGTAGTTTGTAAACTTCCTGATTCGTCTGTCTCTGCTCCCATATTTAAATTATCATCTTTGGGATTTGTTATTTTAAATTAGAGAGACGGAACCAGGGTTCTGGCCAAGATTCCTTGTATTTCTGGTAAGAGCTGCTCTGTGGTTGAACAGACCAGTTGTGATGTTACCTGCTTTTCTAATTAAAGTGATGCTATTATTACTATTCTGTGACTGGAACTTCAGTGGACACCCAACTCTAAGAAAAGATAATCTGCGGGAACTGGGGGAGTTCAGAAAATGGTTAAGGATGAGGCTGTTCAGGAGGGGGCAGTGCCTGGCAAGAGAAGGTTTTGACTTTTTGGTGTGAAGAAATATAAGATTATTTTTCCATTCTCCAGATCGCCCTTCTCCACTCAGACTCCGGTGGGGATCTGTAGTTGCCGGACTCAGAGCGGTGTGACCACTTTCCTCAAACTCGCCAGCTCTCTGCCTCTTTCCTCCAAATGTCTTGTGAAAACTCTCCCGCTAGCAAACACGTTTCCCTGTGTCTCACTGTGTTCTCTGTCACAGTGCCAACATTTACCTGGTCAGATCTTTTTGGCTCAACAACTGAACTGCCCGACGCAAATTACAACCGTTGGTGGAAACAGAGGTCAAGTTTCAACTTAATGAAATTTGCTTCAGCCTCATCTGGGCCACTGCATACCGTACCGATCGCCCCACTACCGGAGGGATGTTGAGGCTTTAGAGAGGGAGCAGAAGAGCTTTACCGGGATGCTGCCTGGTTTAGAAGGCATGTGCTATCATGAGAGGCTGGATGAAATTAGGTTGTTTGCTGTGGTTCATCGGAGGCTGAGAGGAGCTCTGACACAGGTTCACAAGATTACGAGAGGCTTGGATAGAGTGGACAGAGAGAATCAGTTTCCCGCGGTTGAAATGTCTATTACCAGAGGGAACAAATTGATGATGAGAGGGTGTAGAATGAAGGGGGATGTGAAGGATAGCTTATTTTTTAAATCAGACAATCGTGGCTGCCTGGAACGCACTGCCTGGTAAGATGGTCGAGGCAAATTATTAGAAGCTTTTAAAGGACTTTTGGACAGTCACATGGGTGTAAGGAAGATGGAAGCATGTGGACATGGTGAAGGAAGGAGAGATTAGTCTTCAGGTTTGTTTGATTTATTTCTTAGCTGTTTCGGCACAATATTATTTGCCTAATGGCCTGTTCCTGTGTTATACTCTTCAATGTTCAATGCACGTTCACTTACCTTTCAGCTCACTGAGAACCTTTAGTAAATGTTGAGTGGAAATTGGTCGATGGGAAGGATCACAACCTGTTTGAATTTAAACAAATTGAGGAAATCATTTTTGTAAAATTTTAAAGTGTGCTGTATTAAATCCAAATTTAAATTAATCTCTGATATTATCTCACCATATATCTGTATTTCCTTCAGTATTTTGTCCAAATTTGGGACGCCAATCCGCATTTTGACAAAGGTTTCCCACATCACCCTCCGGGCGCGGGAGCCTTTCTCCATCACCAGGCTCAGGAGGAGTTTAGAACTGTCCGTCCGCTCTCCCTTATCAGCGAGATCAGAGATTTTCTGTGAAGAGTAACAGTGAACGTACTGGGGACTTACAGATTCACACAGAGAATGAGAAGTAAATGATGTGCTCTGTAACGGGATCACACTGACCAGTCACCCGGACGGGTGCTGATCCTGTCTGGACATGGACTGTACATTCTGAGTGTAGAGCACACGGAGGGACATTCACCATGAACCTGGTCTACCAGTCAATGAGATCCTGGCTGGTCTGTGACCGCTTCGTTAATGTGGCTCCAAATCCAGAAATAATTCCTCACCAGATTTGACCGTGCAAAACAAAATCAGAAAATGACAATGACAGATGAGGAAAGAAGTCAGGAGGGTTTTTATAACAGTGAGCAGTCACAGGAGAAGTTGCAGAAAAGATAATGTTATTCATTTCCTCAGTCCACCAGTGCCCAACATGACAGCGGATTTCCGGCTGACACCTGATGCCTTTGCTTTGCCTTTTCCAGTGGAGGTTTATTCAGTGATTACACATTACAACATGGTAGTATTCCCCAATCCACACTGTTTGCAGTTACGGATTGTCACAGAATGATCTCCAGCCAGAACAGAACACACTCGAGCTCCTGTGGCATCCAGTAATAATGCCCCGGTTCTCACTGAATCCTGCCGTCACACTGTACACTCTTCTCGGAATAAAAATTTCTACCGTATTTCCATTTAAGCTCGTTTATTGCAACATCATTTAACTGTTGCCTACTCTCCTCACTCTGAACATTGAGCCACCAGCAGGAGTATTTACAACTTTTTCAATCATCGCTTGAGATTCACATTTTTAAGAATTATATATATTTATTTCTGATTTGTTTTAATGCTTTATTATCCAGTGAGTGAGAGTTCCGACACCCATCAGTCCTGTGATGTGTGAAAATTCAAACCCGTTCTCCCTCCCACTCACCCGATGTTCCTCTCCGCTGAACTGATTCTCGGCCGTTAACGCCAGGCTCACTCCGTGCACCCCACCTTCCATCATCTGCTCCAGCCTGTCCTGGTAGATATCCGTCAACTGCAGCAGCTGGAAATCGTTCCAGCTTGACAGGAGCTCGGTGATCACTGAGCTTGGACCTGTGAAGGAAAATTAGGAGCATTAAAGAAATTTCAACACCATACTGGGTGGTAACATTCTCTCTGGAACCTAAAGATCACAACAAAACACAGTCCGGGGGAGGGGGGGGGGGAACACGTGATGACGTAGGATCGAGACGCGGGAAACCAGCTCTCCCATAAAAAATCAGTAAATTAATGTTTACGTGAAGAAAAGTTAGTAAATACTTTCTAAAAGTTACTTATAAACTACTCCGCATTGTTTCAAACTGTGTCTCACAAACAGAAGATAAAGCAAACTACTACCGTGAAGACAAGGCAAGTTGGAACAGAATCAAGGGCTGCTGCTGCCAGAGAACCACGGGCTCAGGTACATTTCACCTGCGGTGATACAGAACAGGAAACTAAGGCAACATCGACCATTTCCAAAGAAAAATACCAACAAGAACTGCGCAAACGCGAGCAACCTGAACTACAAATCCCTGTTACGATTGAAACCAGAAGTGAAAGTGAATCTGCGGCAGATTCAGATTCTCTGGATAAATCAGACGAAGATGGAGGTAAAAGTTTTTCTGGAAATATAGAAAAAACTTTGATGCAAATAATGCGTGAATTAGAAAAAAATAAACGCATTAAAAGAAATCAAAAAAAGATAAATATGGAGATTATGTTTGATAAAATGATAAAAAGACAGTAAAAAATGGAAAGAGAATTATAGACTTGGAAGCCACAACAGAAGACATGGTTGAAAGAATGAATAAAACGGAAGATAATATCTCTGCCTGGACATCAGAAAGAAAACAATTGTTGGAAAATGTGGATAAGCTAGAAAATTTTAGCAGACGAAACAATACTAAGATTGTTAGACTTAAAGAAGATATAGAAGGAGAAGATCCAATAAATTTTTTTGAAAAATGGATCCCTGAAAACTTGGAAATTGAAGAAGAAACTCTAATTGAACTTGAAAGGGCTCATAGAGCCTTAAGTTCAAGACCTCAAGCTGATCAAAATCTGCGATCAATTTTGATAAAATGCTTAAGATACCAAGATAAAGAAAAGATCCTGAAGGTGACTGCCCGATGTGCCAGAAAGAGTAAAGGGACATTGGTGATAGAAGGGAAAGCAGTTCTTTTCTATCCTGATATAAGTTATAACCTTTTGAAGAGAAAGAAGGAATTTAACCCAGTGAAAAAAGCTTTATGGGAAAAGGGTTATAAATTCATAATGCGTCACCCAGCAACACTGATAATTTTGTTGGAGGATGGAAAAAGATTTTTTACTGATTATCGAGAAGCGGAGGAATTCGCACGAAAACTCCTCGTTATTCGCTAACTACACAGATATTTCCAAGCGTAAAGGATTAAACATGGATACAGAGACAGTGAATGGAATTGATGGACATTTAAGGATGATACAGGGGGCGAAAGGCAAAATTTAAGAAATATTAATTGCGAGTAGCATTTTTTCTTTTTTTTTCTTCTCATAAATATACTTTTCTATGTCGGGGGGAGCTGGAGGAGCTTTGGATCGATTGCTACGGGATTCACGTGTGTAATCATGGCGATTGCCATGACCTGTACAACAGATAGGGGTAATGTTGTGTTCTTTTTTATCCAAAACATTAGTAGAGAGGTATTTTGTTTTTTTTCTTTATAATCTATTTTTCTTCTATCTTTTTTTGCCTGGATGATCGGTGGGGCACACATAGCAACATGGAGAATGTTTAAAAAGATTCCCCAAGGTACCACGAAAGTTGAAAGATTAGGTATTATGATAGATTGGAGTATCCCAATTAAAAATAATGACTAATTTACTAAATTTTCAAAGTTTTAATGTTAATGGGCTTAATGGACCTGTGAACAGAAAAAGAATCTTAACACACATTAAAAAAATGAAAATAGATATACATTTTTTTACAAGAAACACACTTAATAGAGAAAGAACATCAGAAATTAAAAAGAGATTGGGTTGGAAATGTTATTGCAGCTTCATTTAACTCATAGGGGAGAAGAGTTGCAATTTTGGTTAATAAAAATTTACCAATTAAAATACAAAATGTATTAATTGATTCAGCGGGGAGATATTTAATTATACATTGTCAATTTTTTTCAGATCTATGGACTCTTATGAATATTTATGCACCACATGAAAATGATGTAAAATTTATACGTCTGTTTGAATTTGGTTAATGCATGACAAAATATTAATAGGTGGAGATTTTAACTTTTGTCTAGATCCAGTTTTAGATAGATCAACAAAGGTTGTCGCAAAATTAACTTTATCATTGATGAAAGATTGATATATGGAGAATTAACAGAAAAGTAAGAGATTATTCATTTTATTCAAATAGACATCCTATTAACGAATATTCAAGATAGAGTGAAAAACATGGAATATAAAGCAAGAATATTGTCAGATCATTGATAATGACAATGATAATGATAGAGGAATCAATTTATAGATGGAGATTTAATTCTATATTACTAAAACATCAAGATTTTTGTGATTTTATGAAAAAGCAGATTCAGTTTTTTTTAGATACAAATTCACATTCAGTTGATGATAAATTTATATTGTGGGAAGCAATGAAGGCATATTTGAGAGGTCAGATAATAACATACTAATAAAATTAAGAAGGAATATATGATAGAAATAGATCAATTGGAAAAAGAGTTTACAAAATTAGAAAAAGAATCTCAAAGATATATGACAGAAGAAAAACGAAGACAACTTGTTAATAAGAAGTTACAATATAATACGCTTCAGATATATCGAACAGAAAAAGCAATTATGAGAAGTAAACAGAGATATTATGAACTAGGTGAAAGATCACATAAGGTTCTTGCTTGGCAGTGAAAAACACACCAGACTTCTAAAACGATAAATGCAATTCGAACAAGAGTAAATAAAATTACTTATAAACCTTTGGAAATTAATGAAACTTTTAATAACTCTTCCAAAATTGAATTCGGAAGAACAGAAGGGATTAGATATACCTTTTACATTAAAAGAGGTCGAAGAAGCTCAATGATCATTTCAAAGTAATAAATCCCCAGGAGAAGATGGTTTTCCACCTGAATTTTATAAAAAGTTTAAAGATTTATTAATTCCTCCTTTTATGGAGATAATACACCAAGCGGGAAGAATGCGTAAACTTCCAGAATCTTTTTCGACAGCTATTTTAATAGTATTGCCAAAAAAAGATAGAGATCTTTTAAAGCCATCATCATATAGACCTATTTCTTCGTTAAAGACTGACTATAAAATAATAGCAAAGATCTTATCTAACAGATTATCTAAATACTTACCAAAATTAATACACAATGATCAAACAGGATTTATTAAAAATAGACAATCAGCAGATAACGTAACTCAGTTATTTAGCGTAATTCATTTGGCTCAAAAGAGGGAGGAAATGAGTGTGGCAGTTGCTTTAGATGCAGAAAAAGCATTTGATAGATTGGAATGGGATTTTTTATTTAAGGTATTGGAAAAAATATGGATTAGGAGTATCCTTTATAAAATGGATTAAAACCTTAAATACTAATCCCAAAGCTAAAGTAGTGACAAATGGTCAAATTTCAACACCATTTCAGTTAACAAGGTCAACTAGGCAAGGTTGTCCATTATCACCTGCTTTATTTGTGTTGGAGATAGAACCATTAGCTGAATTAACTAGAATGGACCCAGAAGGGTTTCAGAGTTAACCAGGAGGAATACAAGATTAACTTATTTGCTGATGATGTTCTGTTTTAACAAACCCATTGTACTCGTTGCATCAATTATCCTCTAGATTCAAGAGTATGGGAAAATATCAGGCCACAAACTGAATTGGGATAAAAGTGAAATTTTACCTCTTACTAAAGGAGATTATAGTCAATGTCGATTAATAACTCAATTTAGTTGGCCGATAAATGGTATAAAATATTTAGGTATAAGAGTTGATAATGATATAAAGAACTTATATAAATTAAATTATTTACCATCATTGAAAAAAATTCAAGAAGATCTTGATAAATGGATGATATTACCAATAACATTAGTAGGTACAGTAAATACCATAAAAATGAATCTGTTCACTAGATTACAATACTCATTCTAATCACTGCCAATACAATTACCCTAGAAGTTTTTTCAAGAGTTAAATAAATATGTGAGGAAGTTCCTTTGGAAAGGTACGATGTCAAGAATATCGTTGGAAAAATTGACGTGGAAATTTGATCTAGGAGGGTTACAACTTCCAAATTTTTAGAATTATTATAAAGCAAATCAATTTAGATATATTGCATCTTTTTTTGAGAAAGATAGACCGGCATGGATTAGAATAGAACTAGATAAAATAGGAGAAAATACACAAGAAGATTTTATATATAAATGGGAATCTAAATGCATACAGGAAAAGAAAGAATCTCCTGTATTAAAACCTTTGATTGATTTCTGGAATAAGATAAATGTTGATGATGAGATAAAGAACTCTTTATTAGCAAAGAGATCTTTAATTCAAAATAGACATTCCTTTTACAATGGATAATCAACTTTTATATAATTGGTTTCAGAAAGGGATTAGATATATAGGAGATTGTTTTGAAGGAGGTATATTAATGTCATTTGATCAATTAAAGAATAAATATAAAATATCAATCAACACTTTTGTTAGTTCCAATTAAGGGCTTATTTAAGAGAAAAATTTGGTCAAACAATGTTATTGCCAAAATATAATGAAATAGAAACTTTAATTCAAAAAGGAAAAACTAAACAAATTATTTCTTGTATGTATAGTTTGATTCAAAAACAGGCAATTAAACAAGGAATTCATAAGTCAAGACAAAAATGGGAAATTGAATTGAATATTAAAAATTAAGAAACAAATTGGTCAAGACTATGACTTGATAGTATGACAAATACAATAAATGTCTGGATAAGATTAGTGCAATATAATTTTTACATCAATTATATATTACACCACAAAAAATAAATAAATTAAAACCAAATTTATCTGATCAGTGTTTCCGATGTAACCAAGAAATTGGTACTTTTTTACATTCTACTTAGTCTTGTTCTAAAATTCAACCTTTTTGGACAAATTTCAGAGTTTAACTGGAACAAATTATTGGAACACAACTTCCACATAACCCGATATTATTTTTATTCGGCGATATTGAAGGGATAAAACCGAAACCCAAATTGAATAAATATCAGAAAGAATTCATAAAAATTGCACTGGCAGTGGCCAAAAAGTCTATTGTAGTTACTTGGAAATCAGATTCATACTTAAGTATAGATCGTTGGAAGAATGAAATTTCCAGCTGTATTCCACTTGAAAAAATTACTTATAATTTAAGAGATAAATATGAAACATTTTTGAAAATTTGGCGCCCTTATTTACAAAAGACAGGATTAAATATATAGGTGCTCCGAAGATAAAATAATTGGTTATTTGGGGAAAGAAATAAATATATATACTAAAGTTATTATGAATTCCATGGAGCATGTGGGGATCTTCCGATATACAGGCATTCTTTCTTTCTTTCTTTCTTTCTTTCTTTCTTTCTTTCTTTCTTTCTTTCTTTCTTTCTTTCTTTCTTTCTTTCTTTCTTTCTTTCTTTCTTTCTTTCTTTCTTTCTTTCTTTCTTTCTTTCTTTCTTTCTTTCTTTCTTTCTTTCTTTCTTTCTTTCTTTCTTTCTTTCTTTCTTTCTTTCTTTCTTTCTTTCTTTCTTTCTTTCTTTCTTTCTTTCTTTCTTTCTTTCTTTTTTCTTCTTTTTATTTTCTTCTATAGGGATGTTAGGGGGAGGGATTAAGGGGAGGGGGAAGGGTAGATATTTTTTTTCTTTCTGTAATCATTTGAAAACTCAATAAAAATTAAAAAAAAACAGAACAGTCCGAAATATATATGTGGGAGAACGGGTTTGAGCCGGAGGGTAGGGGTCGACGGGGGTGTAGGAGGTGGTATAATTCCATCTGTTGAAGTCTGCTGTTTCATGTCCCCAGGAATATACCTCTCTGTTTGGAAAGGACTCTGCTTATTGCTGAGAATACAGTAACCCATCACCATCACTCTCCTGGTACTGCCCATCACCACCGCTTTGCTTTGGGTTACTGTCTGCCTGTCTGGTCAACCACTTCCTCAGCAAATCTCTGGGATTTCTCACAAAATGTTGGAGGTACTCAGCAGGTCAGGCAACATCTATGGAGGAGAATAACAATCAACATTTCAGGCCAAGGCCCTTCATCTGACTGGAAATGAGGGGACAGAAATTCTAGATATTGTGACATTACTTTCTGTTCCCCGTGGTCCTGATCTGAAATGTTGACTGTTTATTCATGTCCATGGATGCTGCCTGATCTGCTGAATTCCGCCAATATTTTGTGTCTCTTTTTGTTGCACAAAACTTTCAGCATCTGTAGAATGTCTTGTCTTCTGGAGTAACTCGCTATTTTAATGTGCATCACAATCTGTTAGAGGAGCATGAGCAGATGGTAACTGTACTCCTTCCACATGTGACTGTGTTTCCCCCAGAGATGTTAACTCTCTCTCTAATCACTCTGGTCAGTTTTCACAAATATTTGGAGAATTGCCATTATTGAATTAAACCCAGGCGGAGAATCCGCAGAGTATTTATAAATTAAAATACTTCGCCAACATACCCGTGTCATTTCCTGATGTTGACGTCACTGGAGCTCCTCCACTGCTCGAACCTTGATCCATTTTGTGGACAGGAGTTTTCAGTTTTTGCTGCTCTGTAACAAAAAACAAATAACAGTAGGGTCAAACATTAATTGTGTTTAAAGCAAAACACTGTTTTGTTTTTAAACTGAGGTGAGCACTTCCAAACATCTTGGGCCCATCCACTGAACACGTGACATGGCCGGATCCACCTGCACCCACCCACCCACAGTCACACAATGTCCATCTCCACTCTACATGGATTGTACACTGGGCCAGGATTCTCCAGGGTATCTACTCGCTGTATTGCAGGCAATTCCCTTTTAGGAACCAATCTTGTGTCCTGGACCGGGAGTGATGAGTCTCCGGAATGGCAAGCCAGGTTGAACAGACAGCGCCCACTGCTTTGGTCCGCCTACCGCTGGTGGCGCTGTGGTGAGTAATGGCCAACTGTTCCAGCAGTGTGGGCTGAAACATTTCTGCTGCCGATGAGACTTCTATTCCTCTCGTCACTGGATTATACAGATTTCTCAGTCACAACTGATTCCCACCGTCTCCTTTCAGGTTATCATCGCCTGGCATTGACACCAATGGCAATATATGATTTGTGTCTATACAGAAACACACTGACAACCTGAACAATGCAATCTCACACATAGCACCATGACATCTTGTCCTGAACCACTATAGTTTTTCCGGCAGGACTTTAAAACTATTATTAGCACCAAAACTTGGTTAAGATTTCTTTGAGCATATCACCTGGCTATTATCAGATAGTTAGTTATATGACACCTTGTTAAACACAATGTTGACATGCCATACATCCAAAACAGTCAGTTCGGAAAAATTGTCAATATAATTAAAACAGAATGATGGAATTATTCAACAAGACGAGAGTATGTTAATATTTCATGTGGAGGACCCTGTATCAGAGCTGAGCGTGTGTGCAGGAGCCATGTGTCTGTTCTCTATCAGCATTGTATTCTGCGTTGTGTATTTATGATGCTTTTTTATGGTAACAAGTCGCATCAGTGGGGGTGTGATAAATGCAAAGGGAATCAGTTACATAGTTTGCTTTTTTTCCATGCAGTACACAGGTGGGGACTGACCGATGTCATGTATTTTGTTACTATTAACTCAAATACGATGAATTTATGTTTGGGTACAGATCAGTTTCATCGCTTCAAGATTGTATGTTTACTGATTGCTAATAAAGGATGGAATACATATCACCGACTTTTGTAACAATCATTATTGGAGTTGAGGGTGCATCATGCAAGTACAACAAATCCACGGGGGGTCGCTAGCAATGGCAAATTAGCTTGGTTAAATTTCACCGCTACGTTCTCAACAAATGTTTCTCAACCTGCCGATCATTGAAATATTCGGAGATACTGAGTATTTTGCTTCAGTTTTCACCAGTGAAAAGGACCTTGGCAATTGTGGGGATGACTTACCGCAGACTGAAACACATGAGTGTATGAACTATAAGAAAGAGCATGTGCTGGATCTTTTGCGACGTATTCAGTTATATAAGTCACCGGGACTGAACGAGACATACTCCATGCTACTGTAGGAATCGAGGGAGGAGATTGCTAAGCCTCTGACGATGATCGTTGCATCAACAATTAGGTGGGGAGAAGTACCGGAGGATTGGAAGGTTGCAAATGATGCTCTCTTGTTCAAGAAATGGCGTAGAGATAATTCAGGAAATTACAGACCAGTTAGTCTTACTTCAGTTGTGGACAAGTTCTGGAGAAGATCCTGAGAGGCAGGGTTTATGAACATTTGGAGAGACATGGTCTAATTAGGGATAGTCAGCATGGCTTTGCAAGGGCAGGTCATGCCTTATGAACCTGATTGAATTCTTTGAGGATGTAACAAAACACACTGATGAAGGTAGAGCAGTGGAAGTACTGTATATGGATTGCAGTAAGAGGTTAGCTACGGTTCCCCAGGGAAAGCTCATTCAGAAAATAACGAGGTACGGGATCCAAGGAGACATTGCTTTGTGAATCTAGAATTGGCTTGCCCACAGAAGGTGAGGGTAGGTTGTAGATGGTTCGTATTCTCCATGGATGATTGTGACTAACAGCGCTCCACTGGGATCTGTTCTAAGACCTTGATCAGACTCTGTTTGGGAGTACTGTGTTCAATTCTGGTCACCACACTACAGGAAACAATATGGATGCTATCAAGACAGTGCAAAGGAGATTGACAAGGATGTTGCCTGGATTGGGGAGCATGCCTGATGAGAATAGGTTGAGTAAACTTGGCCTTTTCTCCTTGAAGCGATGGAGGATGAGAGGTGACCTGACAGAGGTGTTTAAGATGAGAGGCTTTGCTTGTGTCGATAGCCAGAGGCTTTTTCCTCCAGGGTTGAAATGGCTAAGAAAAGGGAGCATAATATTAAGCTGCTTGGAAGTAGGTACAAGGGGTATGTCAGGGGTAAGTTTTTCACTCAGAAAGGGATGGGTGTGTGGAATGCATTGGCAGTGACGGTGGTAGTGGTGGATAAAATTCGGTCTTATAAAAGACTCTTAGACAGGTACACGGTGCTTATAAAAATAAAGGTCTATGCTGCAAGGAAATTGTAGTCAATCTCGAGAGCAGGTTACACGATTGACACAATATTGCGGGACGAATGGCCTGTAACGTGCTTTAGATTTCTATGTTATATCTTCTTTACATTTTACCTACCGAGCTGCCAAGATGATCGTCACTAATCAAATCTCACTGAGATTTCTCAGGTCCTGTTGAATTTATTGCCAAGTGCACAAGTACGGGAAGGTACGTACAGAGAAACACTGACTTGTGGCAGCATCACAGGCAAGTACATTCAGATAACACACAGAACAGCAATTATACAATTCTGTGCCACTAACAATATGAACATACAGTCTCCCACTGTTTGCCCACCGAAGAGGTGAATATCTCTGCTTGCCACCTCTGTGGGCTCAGACGTTTCCATAGACGAGCCCCACATTTCATTTTTTCGCTGTCAATGGGCTCCTTCCCGCAACCTGCTCCTTGATCCCCCACCGGGGCAAACAACCTCTCAGACTCCATCCTACTCAACCCCTCACATCATATTTATCCTCTCAGTTAATTCACCCTCCCTCCTCCTCCTGCTGGGTTCCCTCCCTCCCCAGGGAGATGGCAGCAATCCAGTAGGCCGAGTGGTCTCCTCATACCTCTCAGCGATACATCAGACACTGACCGAAGGAGAAGCTTCTTAAACACCCCCAGCTTCCCTCGGAGGGATATTGAAATAATTCAAAAATGGGACATTTACTTTGGGATTTGTTCCGCTTTGACAAATTTGTTCGTGGCGGGAGTATGAGATGTCCTTAGCGAGGGTAATGCCCTCTTGGCTGGTCCATCTCTGTTATTGGGTGCAACCAGTGACTGACATCGCTTTGCACCAATGGGAAGAGTGTAACTCCTCTGTAGACTGTGGGGTGGGGTGGATGATTCAGGGATTTGTTACCTTAGCCGGTAAAGTTCAACTGTCTGTTGAAGGCTGCTCTTGCGGGTCCCCGGGAATATACGTCTCTGTTTGCAAAATACTCTGCCAATTCCTGGGAATATAGTAACCATCACCAACCTGGTACTGCCCATCACCACCACTTTGCTCTGCGCTACTATCTGCCTGCCTGGTAATCCTCTTCCGATGCAAATTTCTGGAATATCTCACAAAATGCTGCAGGTACTCAGCAGGTCAGGCAGCGTCTATAGAGGAGAATAAACAATCAACGGTTCAGGCCAAGGTCCTTCATCGGACTGGAAATGAGGTAACAGAAATTCTAGATACTGTTACATTACTTTCTGTTCCCCGTGGTCCTGATCCAAAACATCATACGTTTATTCCTCTCCATGGATGCTGCCTGACCTGCTGAGTTCAGCCAATATTTTGTCTTTGTTTTGCCCAAAACTGTCATCATCCGGAGAATGTCTTGTCTTCCGGAGTAACTCGTTATTTTAACGTGCATCACCAATCTGTTAGAGGAGCAGGAGCAGACGGTAAATGTACTCCTTCCACGTGTGAGTGTGTTTCCCCAGAGATGTTAACGCTCTCTCTCATCACTCTGCTCAGTTTTCACAAATATTTTGTGAATTGCCAATGTTGAATTAAACCCAGACATAGAATCACCAGTGTGTTTATAAATTAAAATAATTCGCCATCATACCCGTGTCCTTTCCCGATGTTGACGTCACTGGAGCTCCTCCACTGCTCGAACCTTGACCCATTTTGAGGACAGCTGTGATCAGTTTGTGCTGCTCGGTAACAAAAAAAAAATAATGACAGGAGGGTCAAACATTAATTGAAAAACTCGGTTTTGTTTCTAAACGGAGGCAAACACTTCCAAACATCTTGGGCCGATCCACTGAAGCTTTGTCATGGCCAGATCCACCTGCAGCCATCCACTCACAGTCACACAATGTCCATTTCCGATCTCTCCATGCATTGTACACTGGAGCAGGATTATCCAGGGTATCTACTCTCTAAATTGCAGGCAAATCCCTTTTAGGAACCAATCTTGTGTCCTGGACCGGGAGTGATGTGTCAACGTAAAGGCAAAGCAGGCTGAGCAGACAGCGCCCACTGCTTTGGTCCTCCTACCACTGGTGGCGCTGTGGTGAGTAATGGACAAGTGTTCCAGCAGTGTGGGCTGAAACATTTCTGCTGACGATGAGACTTCTATTCCTCTCGTCACTGGATTATACAGATTTCTCAGGCACACCTGATTCTCACCGTTTCTTTCATTCTGATATCCTCTTGCATGGACATCTATGGCAGTATATGATTTGAGTCTATATAGAATCACTCTGACATCCTGAACAATGCAATGTCACACATAACATTGTGACATCTTGTCCAGAACCACTACATTTTCTCCGGAAGGATTTTATGATCATTATTATCTCCTAAACTCTGGTCAACATGTTATTGCGTATTTAAAGACAAATACACTGCAGATGCTGTGGCCAAATCAACACGTACAAACAGGCTGGATGTACTCAGCAGGTCAGGCAGCATCCGGTGAAATGAGCAGTCAACGTTTCGGGCCGAGACCCTTCGTCAGGACTGAGGAAGGAGGGGGCAGGGGTCCTATAAAGAGGGTAGGGGAGTTTGAAGGTGCAAGTGAAAAAACAATCAGAGGAAAGATCAAGGGCTGGGGGAGCGGATAGGCAGGACGTGAAGAAGGAATGTAAAGGGTATGGGTACCCTTTACTACTACTATGGGTAGTAGAAGGAGGCAGAATCATGAGAGAGCTGAATCCGATGTTCATATCAAGGGGCTGGAGAGTACCGAGACGGTATATGAGGTGTTGCTCCTCCAACCCGTGTTTGGCCTCATCATGGCAGTAGAGGACATATGTATGGACATATCCGAATGGCAGTAGAGGACATATGTATGGACATATCCGAATGGGAATGTGAAGCAGAGTTGAAGTGGGCGGCAATCGGGAGATCCTGTCTGTTGTGGCGGACCGAGCTAAGGTGCTTGACGAAGCGGTCCCCCAATCTGCGTCGGGTCTCCCTGATGTAGAGGAGGCCGCAATAGATTACCCCAACAGGCTCACAAGTGCAGTGTTGCCTCACCTGGAAGGACTGTTTGGGGCCCAGAATGGTGGTAAGAGAGGAGGTGTAGGGACAGGTGTAGCACTTACGCTTGCCGGGATCAGTATCCGGTGAGAGATCTGTGGGGAGGGACGTATGGACAAGGCAGTCACGGAGGGAATGATCCCTGCGAAAAGCAGAGAAGGGTAGAAAGGGAAAAATGTCCTTAGTTGTGGGGTGATGCCCTCACACGCATGTCCTCCATTTCCCGCACTTCGGCCCTCTCCCCATCTTCTCGTCGCCACAACAGGGACCGTGATCCCCTTGTCTTCACCTACCACCCGTCAGCCTCCGGATCCAGTATATTATCCTCCGCGACTTCCGCCACCTTCAACAGGATCCCATACACATCATATACCTCTCTCATGATCCTGCCTTTTACTACCCATTGTGCTTTCACCTTACATTCCTTCTTCACCTTTCCTGCCTATCCGCTCCCTGCTTCCCCTCCCCCACCCCTTGACCTTTCCTCTGATTGTTTTTTCTCCTGGCACCTATCAGCCTTCTCCTTCCCACCCTCCCCCCACGAAACGTTGACTGTTCCTTTCAACGGACGCTGCCCGACCCGCTGAGTTCATCCGCCTTGTTTGTATGTGTTCTTGAGTGTTTACCCGGCTATTAGCAGCTTGTAACATCGCACCTTTGTTAAACACAATGTAGACACGCCATACATACAAAGCAGCAAGTTGGCAAACATCTTTAACATAATAAAACAAAAATGCTGGAATTATTCAACATGACAGAGAGTATGTTAATATATTTCAGGTGGAGGACCCTGTATCAGAGCTGAGTTCTGTGTAGGAGTCAGGTATTATTCTCTATCTGCATTGTAGTCTGTGTTGCATATTAATATTTTTTTTTTTTGTTACTCAATCTGTTCCACAACTCTCCGTGCCCTCCCATTCACTATACCAGTCCCATCCTGGACTGACTGTCCAAATGCTCCAACCCTCTCTTGTTCGAGTTGAAAACCATTCGACATTTCTCAGACCATCTCCATCACTAACCAAGATGTCTTTGAAATTTATTGTAACCTGTTGCAATATCAACCAGACTCCCGAATTTAGTATCAAACTTGATACCGTGCCATGTGCATTCATATACAAATCAATGGCACGAATAACACATTAACGAGGTCTCGACACTGAAACGCACGTCCCACTTGTCACAGGCCTCCATTCGCTAAATTCATCTTCAGTGATCACCCTCTGCTTCTTGTTCTCGAGCCCGGTGTGAATCCACCTCGCCAGCTCCCCGTGAATCCCACGTGACCGAACCTTCCCGATCAGCTGCCAAGCGGGATCTTGTTACAGACTTTATCAAAGTTCAGATGAACAACGTCACTGCCCAACTTTCACCCAACTCTCTAGTTAACTCTTAAATAATCTCCAAAATACTTGCCAGATATGATGTCCTATTGGGCGGTGTAGATGGTGACTTCCCCATAACCAATGCCCAACCGCCCGGGATTTCAGCTTCACCGTAGACTGAGGAAATTCCGATCCCAACTGCAGAATTACCAACCTGGACTGAAGCCCGTATACTGCCAGTTCCATATCCTCAGAGTCACCGGCCCAATATCATCACCCATACAAAGACGCTTTGGTGCCGGTGATTTACCGTGGTGTTCCTGCCATTTCCGATTGACAAAGTAAGATGAAATTGGAACCTAATGACCTTCTGCCGAGGCTGGTGCTCAGGCTGGTTCCCCGGTCTGTGCAGAGGATGCGGATGCACTTCAGCCTGACCCCAGAAGCTAAACCGAGCACATTTGATCACAACCTTCCTGCTGTTTGGGATCTTGCCCAGCACAGCGGGCTACTATGTTTCCTGCAATGTAGCAGGAACGAAATGTAAAGTTATAAAGTAGAAAATGCTGGGAACTCAGTACATCAGACTACATCTCTGAAAGGACAAATGGTGGAAGACCCAGTTCTAGAACTGAGACTGTCCCAGATGTGCCGATCTGCTGAGCGTTTCCAGTATTTTCTGCTCTTCACTTTAAATTTCCTGCAATTGTGATATTTTCTCCCTCTTCATTTTAATACACAGACAGTAAACTGATTGCAACCCTAAACTGTAAATACCATCCCACCCCAACCAATATGTTATTTCTGAATTCATTCCTACCCTGGTGTAATACATCCCATACAGCCAATGCTCACAACATCCTTTCCTCCCACTATCAATCACTCTGTAACATTTGCTCCTGAGGCCACTGTCTCTACGCTGAGAGGCGGTGACCACAGAGCGATAAAAACAGCAACACTTGCTGCAGCTCTGACGGGCCGTTACCCTGGAAACAGAGGAAGTGGCTCACCGAAAAGAACCGAAAAATGAAGTAACAAACTCAACATCAGATGCTATGAGTTCCATTATGAGAAAGATTAACACTGCAGACATTTTGTAACGGTGAATCCAAATTTGAAATGGCTGCGTTTACCCTGCCACGTGCTGTGTTCAATTAAACCTCTGGTATTTCGAGCTAGCGGAAAACCAATTCTGGAAAAGATGCAAAACAAAACTTCACAATGACGACAAAGATGAAAGAGAGATTGTTGAAATATATCGTTGCAGCAATGATTGCAGAGGCTGAACAAGATGATTGATATATATCATTGAGGTGGTGGGATGCAGGCTGGACAGAGGTTGAACAAGATGGTTGATATATATCATTGAGGCGGTGGCATACAGGCTGGACAGAGGTTGAACAAGATGGTTGATATATATCATTGAGGTGCTGGGATGCAGACTGGACAGAGGTTGAACAAGATGGTTGATATATATCATTGAGGTGGTGAGATACAGGCTGGACAGAGGTTGAACTAGATGATTGATATATATCATTGAGATGGTGGGCTACAGGCTGGACAGAGGTTGAACAAGATGGTTGATATATATCATTCAGGTGGTGGGATACAGACTGGACAGAGGCTGAGCAAGATGGTTGATGTATATCATTGGGGTAGTGGGATCCAGGCTGGACAGAGGTTGAACAAGATGATTGATATATATCATTGAGGTGGTGGGATACAGACTGGACAGAGGTTGAACAGGATGGTTGATATATATCATTGAGGTGGTGGGATATAGGCTGGACAGAGGATGAACAAGATGGTTGATATATATTATTGAGGTGGTGGGATACAGACTGGACAGAGGTTGAACAAGATGGTTGATATATATCATTGAGTTGGTGGGACAGAGGCTGGACAGAGGTTGACCCAGATCGGCAGGGGATGAGCAAATGGAGCCAGATCGGAGAATGGGATCAAGGGCGATCTCTGATGTTCCTCCCGCAATACACAGACCCTGAAATAATAGTACGCACTGGTAGATAACAGATTCCTATATAACAAAACTAGAACAAACAATAACAATTTTGGTATATGCCCTTTTCTACTCTCCACACTTTATCAATGAAACCACAGAAAGTATCCCATCCCGATACTTCACATCTTCATCCGGCTACTGCTCTTCCTTTAACTGAATGAAATAGCGGAGAACTGTGGACACAGCTGAGCACATCATAGAAACCAACCTCCCCTTCATGGAGTCTGTCTACACTTCTCACTGACTCGGTAAAGCAAACAACATAATGAAAGATCCCCACAACCCTGAACATTCTCACTTCTCATGCTCCATCTGCGAAGATAAAATAGAAGAGAAACATGTCACCGGGCTCAAGGACGGTGTCCATTCTGCTGTTAGAAGCGAACAGCGTGATGAGTGGACTCCTGACCTCACAGTCTAAATCGATGTGACCTTGCACCACATATCTACCTGCACTGCACTTTCTCTGTAACCAGAAAGATTTGTTTTACCTCAATGTACTGCTGCAATGTATTGATCTGTGTAGAGAATAGCGGAGACACGATTTTCATTCTACCTCTGTACAGAATAAAGATTCCCTATTTCAATCGTTTGGGGATGTTAGACAGCCTGGGTTTCTCCTTTGGAAATTACACATTTCCGGGAAACCCAGATAAATGAACAAGACTTAATTCTCGCATTAATGGGGCCAGATATCGGGAAACACGGTCAGCATTTCGACAAGTCGTATCAATGGAAAGAAGATGGAAATAAACTTCCCAGTCCCCCGAGAGGACATGAGCGATCTGGATCTCACTATCCAGTCTGAAAGGGGAAAGATGGAACTTCTCATATACGTGGTGCAGTGTCCCGCGGGTTCGATTACTCTTTTTAACCCTCTCTGTCTGCAAGAACACAACGGGCCGAACGGCCGCTTCCAGTGTGCTGGAAATATGTAAAACAATTATTGACCCCAGTTGTCGATCCAGGTGAAGTTTGGATCCGATCCCGGGCAAGGTGATGGAGGTAAATTTCCCCAGGTACATCTTAATGGATGGGTTCAGTCTCGGCATCACCACCTCATCCCGCTCCTGGGACCAGAACACCGGGGGCGGAGCGGCGGGTCATCTCGGGCGGTTCGGTGTGAAGGTCCCGTAACCCAGACCGACCACGACAGGTTGTGTCCAGGAAGCGGGACGAGACCACCGGTTCGAGGATGTTAACGGGACTCCCTGCCCATCATCAGGTGCCCCCCTCCCTCCGGGATCGGCTTCAGTACTCACCGATGGCAAAATGTCGGTCGCGTTCATCCCTATTGATCGGTTATCAATACTCACCGATGAGAACTTGATCAATTGTTCCCCCTGACAGCGATCGGTCCTCCGGCTCCCAGCCGACGACCCGGTTTTACAGAGAACGGAATGAAAACCATCGCCCATCCGGAGACTGTGAGAGCGGGGGCGGGGCCTCGGAAGCGAAAACCTCAAATGCTGCAGATCTGCGTTTGGAATGGGAGCGAGAACCTGGATCACGTGACGGGTGGAGGGTTTCCCACCTGAACCAGTGACTCTGCTCCTCGCCCCTCACACACTGCCCGAACTACGAAACGCATTTTACATATTATTTCTTATTTATCCCAGCTACACTTTTATTCTCTGCATCTTCCCCGTATCCATCGCTCCACCAACCGGTTCTCAGAGTTACTGGATCAATTCTCATCCCGGTCCGACACTGAATTCCCAGCCGAAGAAGAATTGTGCAGGTTTCATTGAAATCACGTCTACGTTTATAAACACTAATTTCTATTCACATTCCCCCGGAGCCTCACTGGACAGGAACACTGAAACATCAAGTGAGAAACAGGAGGAGGTGGCCATTCAGCCCCTCTAACCATCAACAAGATGGCGGCTGCTCTCCCATCTCACCCACCGCCTTATCCTGATTTCCTCGATCCCTTCAGTCTCCACACATCTGCCGGCCTGTGTTTTATGTGAAGACGATCACTGATCTTCATCGTCCTCCAGGAATCAGTCTGGTGAATCTCTAAAACAGACACTCTCTACCTTCTTATAATCCTCCGTGAAATTAAATTCCATTTCTGCAGCCCCATGTTGCCCCAACCACTCACCACCCTCCCCGTCGCTATTTCCACCTCCCCCCTCACCTGGATCCCCCTCTCACTCTCCAGCTCTTGCCCCATCCCCACCCTTCACCTCTTTTCTCTGACTATTTCCCGCCCACTCCCAGTTCGGAGGGAGGGCCTCGGCCCGAAATGCTGACGGTCCATTTCCCTCCACAGATGCTGCCCGACCCATTGAGTTCCTCCGGCAGTTTCTTTGGTCTGTATAACCCGTGTTAGTATGGGGAGCGGGATTTTACACCATATTCCAGGTACAATCTCAACAAACCCCAAATAATTGTTACGGTAATTGCCACACTTAAACACGAGAAAGCTTGCAAATGCTGGAAATCCAGAGCAGCACACACAAAATTCTGGAGGAATTCAGCACAGCAGGCAGTGACTATGGAAAAACGTTTTGGACCACGAGCCTTTTTCATTCCTGAGGAAGAGGGGGAAGTGATCTGAATACAAAGGTCGGGGGGAGAGTGGGGATAAAGAGGGGATGTGGAAGGTGATAGGTGAAGTCAAGTGATGGTCTGTTCAAGGGCTGGAGAGGAAAGAATCAGAACGTTGTCAATAGGAGAAAGGGAATGAGGGGACCCAGGGAGAAATGAAAGTTCAGAATGGGTGGGGGGGGTTTGTTTACTGGAAGGAGAATTCAATATTCATACAATCAGATTGGAGGGTACCCAGATGGAATATAAAGTGTTCTTCCTCCACCCTGACGGCGGTCTCTTCTTGGTACAAGAGGAGGCCATTGATCGAGACGTCGGAATGGGAATCAGAAATAAAATGTTAGGCCACTGCAAAGTCTCCCTTGTGGCAGATGATACAGAGATGCTCGACAAAATGGTCTCCTAATTTATGGCTGGTCTCACCCATGTAAACGAGGCCGCATCGGGGGCACTCGACAAAATAGATGACACCAGCAGATTCGCAGGTGAAGTGTTGCCTCAGCTGGAAGGAATGTTTTGTGTCTGAATGGAGATGAGGGTAGAGTAAGTGTAGAACTTAGGCCACTTGCAGGAATATGTGGCTGGAGAGAGATTAGTGAGGAGGGATAAATTAACAAGGGAATTATGGAGAGAGTGATCCCTGTTGAAAGAAGAGGGTGGGGTGATCGAGGAAGATATGTTTAGTTGTAAGATCTCTTTGGAGATGGTGGAAGTTGCAGAGGCTGAAGGGGTGGTAGGTAAGGACATGTGGAACTCTATCACTATTACGGGTGGTAGGAAGATGGAGTGATCACTGAGTACGGTAAATGTGAGTGAGGAGAATATCAATACCCGAGTGAGGACAGCAACATCCTGGAAACAGATGCAGCAGAAGCAATGAAACTGAGAAAAGGGTAGAGCATTTTACAGGCGATAGGCTGGGAAGAGGTATGGTCGAGATTATCATGGAAATCAGTAAGTTTATAAAAGATGTTGTTTGACAACCTAGCTCTAGAGATGAAGAGATCAGGAAAGGGCACCGATGTGTCAGAGATGGACCAGCTTACACTAAATAGCTCTTGGCAGGCTAATGTAGAGACTGCAGGAGCCCTGGAAGACACGGATGTTGCTGGCGTTTAAGGAGCCGAGTAACAGGGCTACATTGAACAAGTTAGAAATTGATTCCGTGCAGCAGAAGAGATTGTGATTCTAGCGGAGGTTCCCAAACTTTTTTTATGTCACAGACCCCTACCATTAACCGTGGTGTCCGTGGACCCCAGACTGCGAACCCCTGCCAAATGTATACAAAGGATATCGGGGCTAGAGGTCTGCAAACTATGAGGGTATAAATAGGGTGAATTCATGTAAGCTTTTGCCACACAGGTTGGGTGAGGTTATGTGTTTAGGGCAAAAAGTGAAATATTTAATGGGAATCTAAGGAGGAAGTACGTCACACAGCGGCTGGCAAGAATGCAGAATCAGTTTCAATTGCAAAATTTAAGAGAATTTTCTATGGGCACACGGATAAAGTAGGTATTGAGGGCTATGGTCTGGGTGCACGTGGATGGGTCTAAGAAGAGAATGGCAGAGACAAGATTGGCTAAAATCCCTGTTTCTGTAAGAGAATGAATTACATTGTGTGTCCTACACAATTCCATTTTCCAGGAGACATAATTCATTCCAACGTAATGTTCTAAAAAAACGCTGCAAGTACAAGAAACACTCAACAGGTAAAGAATATCTGTGGAGAGAGAAACAAAGTTAATGCTTCAGCTCCAACTCGCTGCGTCGGAATGGCTTCAAACATTTTCTGATTTGAATTCAGGTGTCCAACAACTTGAGTATTTCTTTCATTTCCAGTTGTCACAGACAGCTGAAAGTAAGTGGGAATTTCCAAACACGATGAGAATGCGGATCCCGAGGTAGATGAACAACGATGCAAACACTGAACAGGTACCTCTGCGGTGTCTCTGGTCTCTCTGCTCCATTGTATCTGCGACCTTTGGCTTTAGACTCCCCAACCCTGGGGAACAATCCTTGGTATTTTTGACTGGACATCAATGGCTTTGCAGACTACGTTTGGAAAAATAGCGCTGACTACATCAGTCACGTCCCCATCCCTGGCGGATGTTTCGAGGCCCGCAACTCGAGCAAGTCACGAAAGCTATCCTCTCCGAGGAGAGCAGTCACACATTGTAACAGCAGCAGATGAGAGGACTCTGCAGAGATTCAATCCCTGTGAGGCTGTCGGGCCAGAAATCATCCCAGGCCAAATATTCGGGCAGTGTGGACACCAGATCACTGATGACTTCATGGCCATCGTCAACAATTCACTCATGTGTCTTCAAATCTACACCTTCAGAAGCAAATTACTACGGACTGGCCTCTTCTTCAACGTCAACGAGACAAAGGAGATGGTTATCCATTTCAGGAGAACTTGCACCACTCACATATCTTTACATCAGCAGCATAGCTCTGGAAACTGCAAGCAGTTTTAAACTCCTGGGCATACTCCTACACACACACACACACACACACACACACACACACACACACACACACACACACACACACACACACACACACACACACACACACACACACACACACACACACACACACACACACACACACACACACACACACACACATATTATATACACTCTGGTGCCAGAAAATGGCCAGTAACAACATAACACCATGAAGGCTCCCGCCGACCCTGTCCATGAACTATTTGTTCCACTCCCATCAGGGAAGAGGCTACGTGGCATTCACACCAGGAACAGCAAACTCAAAAAATATTTAATTTCCGCAAGCAAACAGACTGATCAACGCTTCCACCCTCTAACCCACCCTATAGAACTCCCATCAGCACTAGATTAACATTTCTTTTCAGTCGCGGCATGTCCAGACACTCCTCTGCTTAGCTTTATTTCTTGGACATACAATCAATGTATTAAGCTATCATATGGTGTGTGTGTGTGTGTGTGTGTGTGTGTGTGTGTGTGTGTGTGTGTGTGTGTGTGTGTGTGTGTGTGTGTGTGTGTGTGTGTGTGTGTGTGTGTGTGTGTGTGTGTGTGTGTGTGTGTGTGTGTGTGTGGTGTGTGTTATTGTTTATGTTAAAGAATCCTGAATCTTGAAACCTGGTGGAAGTATCACGACCAACCACATAATCTATACTCACTCTTCATTTTATAAACTCCTACAACGTCACGCTCAATCCCCTGTGCTCCATGGAATAAAGATTCAGCTCCACTAACATGTTAGGAGGCCTGTTTCCGTGCTGTGATAGTTATATGGTTATATGGTTAACCTCTCCCCGAAACTCGGCCCTCTAGATCAGGCAACATCGTCATCAAACTCTTCTGTGCTCTGTGAGCTTGATAATGTCAGTACTACCATAGCGTGAACAAGATTGTACGTAATACTGAGTGTAGCGTCACCAGTAATTTACTTAACTAGAATATTATGTCCATAATCCGGAACACAATGCCCTAAATGAATAAGGCCAGAATAAGTAAAGACTACCATTCGACCCTCTATTCTTGCCCGTTAACCTGCAGTGAACTGTACACTTGGACTCTGGTCGCATTGTTAAACAACATTCTGTCCCCGCCCATTCACTATATCAGTCCCAGCCTTGTTTGACGGTCCAAAATGCACCATCTCTCATTTGTCCAATATGAAACCATTTGCCATTCCACAGCCCATCTTCATAACTGGACAGGATCCCTTTGAAATTCATTGTAACATGTTGCAATATCAACCGGAGTCTCGAATTTGGCATCAAACTTCCTAACCGTGCATTGTATATTCATATAAATAACAATAATATGAACAATGAGTTACCGAGGTCTCGACAAAGTCAGGCACATACCTCTCGTCATTGGCCTCCATTCGCAAAATCACCCTCTGCTGCCTGTCCTCGATCCCGGTGTGAATCCACCTCATGTGACCGCACCTTCCAGATGAGCTGCCATGGAGGATCTTGTTTGACGCTTTGCTGAAGTCCGTTTAGACAAAATCACTGTCCTACTTCATCTATCTCCACAGTGAACTCTTCAAAAATCTCCAGAATACTCGACAGGTGTGATGTCCCGCTGGGTGGAGCGAATGGCGATGTCTCCATAACCCATGTCTAACCACCCGAGACTTCAGCCTCACTACAGACAAAAGAAATCCCATTCCCAGCTGTAAAATTGACAACCTGGATTGAAGCCCGTACACTGCTAGTTCTGCATTCTGAGAGACTCCATTTATATTATAAGCGACACACAGACAATTTGTTGCCGGAGATTTGCCATTTTCGATTCACAAACTAAGGTGGGACGGGAAATTAAGTATCTTCTGCCTGCGCGGTTGCTCAGGCTGGTTTACCAGGCTGTAGATAGTGAGAGCATACGGATACACTTCAACTTGGCTCCAGTATCTGTCTTTGATCACTGACTTCTTGTTGTGTGGGGTCATGCCCTGCACAATTTGTTGCGATGGTTCCCTCAGGGTATCAGAAACACAATGTAAAATTATAAAATAGAAAATGCTGGGAACTCAGCACACCAGACTACATCTGGGAAAGGAGAAATGCCGGGAGACCCAGTTCCAGAACTGGGACTGTTCGAGTTGCTGCAGATCTGCTGAATGTTTCCAACATTCTCTCTTATCTACTTTAAATTTCCTGCAAGAGCAGTTTTTGATTATTTTTAATGCGCAGATATTAACTGACTGGAGGGTTGCGGATATTTTCCCTTATTCATGAAAGTGAGTAGAGATAGCCCAGGAAATCATACACCATTGAGACTTACTTCAGTGGTTGGGAAGCTGATCGAGAAGATCCTGAGAAGCAGGATTTATGAACATCTGGAGAGGCAAGATATGAATAGGAATAGTCGCCATGCCTTTGTCAAAGGCCTTATGAACATGAATGATTTGTTTGAGTATGTGACTGAGCACATTGATGAAAGTAGAGCAGAAGATGTAGTGTATATGGACTTCAGCAAGAGATTTGATAAGGTACCCCTATGCAAAGCTTATTGAGAAAGTAAGGAGGCATTGGACCCAATGAGACCTTGCTTTCTGGATCCAGAATTGACTTGTCCACAGAAGGCAAAGAGGATGCCTGTCACCAGTGGAATGCCTCAGGGATCTGTTATGGCAACACCTCTCTTCGTAATTTTCAGAAATGACCTGGATGACGAAGTGGAGGGATAGGTTAGTAAATTTGCTGACGGCCCCTAGGATGGGGGTACTGTGGATAGTGTGGAGGGCTGTCGAGTTTACAGCGGAACATCGACTGGGTGAAAAACTGGGCTGAGAATTGGCAGATGGAGTTCAACCCAGATGAGTCTGAGGTGGTTCATTTTGCTAGATGATCTATGATAGTAGAATATAGTATTAATTGTCAGACTCTTGGCAGTGTGGAGGATATGTGTGATCTTGGGGCCCGAGTCTATAGGACACTCAAAGCTGCTGCGTATGCTAAGAGTGGTTCAGAATGCATGCAGTGCATTGGCCTTCATTAACCGTGAGACTGAGTTCAAGAGCCGAGAGTTAATGTTACAGCTATATGGGACCTTTGTCAAACCCCACTTGAAGTACTGTGCTCATTTCTGGTTACCTCACTATTCGAAGGATGTGAAAGCTATAGAAAGTGTGTAGAAGAGATTTACAAGGATGTTTCCTGGATTGGGGAGCTTGCCTTCTGAGAGCAGGTTGAGTTAACCTGACCGTTTCTCCTTGGAGCGATTGAGGATAAGAGGTGACCTGATAGAGGTATATAAGATGTTGGGAGGCAATGACCCTGTGGATAGGCAGAGGCTGTTCTCAGGGCTGAAATGGCTAATACGAGAGGGTACAGTTTTATGGTGCTTGGAAGTAGTTACAGAGGCGATGTCAAGGGTAAGGTTTTCTTTTATGCAGGCAGTGGATTGTACGTTCCACAGGCTGCCGGCAACGGTGGTGGAGACGGATACAGTAGGGTCTATTAAGAGAAACTTGGATACGTATGAGGGGTAATTGATATGTTCGCGGCCTAAAGTAGAAGTCATTTTTAGAAAACCGTGCAAATTTACTTTTCAACATAGTCCCATCCTACATGTAAACACTTAGTCCAGCGGTCGTGGAGTATACGGTTCCTTTCATTGTAGAAGTCAGCATCTTGGACTTCCAGAGTGGTCGCCAGTACGAGTGATTGATAAGTTTGTGGCCGAAAACAGAGGGCTACGAGTAGCCCCAGGAAATTAATAAAGTAAGTAAATGTTTCGGACAGCACTTTTGGCCGAAGGGCCTGTGTATTATGCTGCAGGTTTTCTATATTTCTATATTCCCAGCTCATTCCATACAGCCAATGTTCTCAGCACCCTTTCCTCCCACTATCATCCTGTTGCATTTGCTCCCGAGGTTACTGTTCTACGCTGAGAGGAAGTGAACACAGAGCGATGAAATTGTGCAACACCTCTTACAGTTCTAGTGGTTTGTTACCATGGAAACGGGGGAAGTGGCTCAACAACGGTAACTGAAAAAAGAAATAATAAACACAACATCACATGCTATGAGTTACATTGTAACAAAGGTTAACACGACAGCTGTTTTGAAATGATTTATCTAAAATTGTAAATGCTGCTTTTAACCATGTCTCGTGCTGTATTGAATTAATCATACAGTAGTTCTGGCTAATAAAACATGATTCCTACGCTCGTGATCAATAATATATTGCCATAAATATACCAAATGACAGCCTCAACCACCAGCGTTGCAACAAAGTCCACAGTTCCACCACTCTTTGGCTGAGGAAGTTTCTCTCATCTCAGGTTTAAAGGGAAACTTCTTGATTCTGAGGCTGCCCTTTAGACTTTTACTTCCTTCAAGAAATTACTTAGAGTAACCAGTAGCTCTCTATTTTTCTAAGCTCTATGTCCCTATTCAAGAATCTCTTCAAAAGGCCTATCGTTTCCTGCTCCAGCACTGTCGGCGACAGCCCATTCCATGCACTCACCACCCCTTAAATAAACGTATTACCCCTGACATCTCCTCTGTATCTACTTCCCTGCAACTTAAAACTGTGCCCTCTCATGTTAGTGTCACACGGGGGCGATGTAAACGGACCCAAATGCAAGACACAAGCACTGAAACACTAGGAACTAAACTATGTTTGCTGAGAATGCTGGGAATGCCAATCAGCGAGGTCAAAATGATAACACGAAGGTAGACGAAGAGTGACAAACCGGAAGCCTGGACTTGGAGTTGGGACTAGAACTTGACAGGGAACTTAAGTCATGACTCGCTTCTCATGTCCTGGCAGGAACTTGGCTCGGACATGGCCTGGACTTGACTCGGAGTTGACTCGGACTAGACTTTGACTTAGCTATCGCATTGGCTTGGAACTGAGCTCAGGACTTGGATTTGGAACTTGACTCTTCACTTGGACCAGACTTAGACCTGACTTCGACACAGGACATGGAACACTGATCCAGGGCTCCTCCTTGGACACAGGACATAGGGCCGTGACTCTTCGTAGACGCAGGGCACAAAACACTGTGACCGTTTCCCATTCAGGGTAGCGGCAAACGGCCGGACCTACCCAGCGGAGGAGAGAACATGGGGAAGAAAACGACACAACAATAGACTGTCCTTTTAACTTGACACGAAAAGGCTCCAAGTAACGGCAATCCTCCGACGTGGCCCAGGAAACACAGACAGCGGCTCCAGTCCCAATCTGGTGGGTTAACTTGACGGGAATTCAGAAGAGGTTACTGACGAGGACGGCCCAGCAAGGAATCACTGGAACACACAGCAATTTAAGTTGCCAGCCCGAAAAGAGAATCGGGTGCCTCAATTAAGGTGCCGAACGGAACAAGGGAGAAAAGGAATAGCCGGAATACGGAATCCACGGACCGGACTGTGAAGCGAAATGCGGTCTTCACGGACCGGACCGTCAGATTTAGCTAGCTATTTCAGCCTTGACTATCCACATGATCAATGCCTCTCATCATCATTTACACCTCTATCAGGTCACCTCTCATCCTCCGGTGCTCAAAGGAGAAAAGAACGAATTCACTTAACAAATTCCCATAAGGCACGCTGCCGAACCCAAACAACTCTCTTTTTGGGCTGACAACTTAAATTGCTGTGTGTTCCAGTGATTCCTTTCTGGGCCGTCCTCGTCAGTAACCTCTTCTGAATTCCCGTCAAGTTAACCCACCGGAGTGAGACTGGAGCCGCTGTCTGTGTTTAATAAGTACTTCAGATCTGTCTTCACTAAGGAAGACACAAGCAATCTCCCAG
Organism: Hypanus sabinus; assembly: GCF_030144855.1. Taxonomy (NCBI): domain Eukaryota; kingdom Metazoa; phylum Chordata; class Chondrichthyes; order Myliobatiformes; family Dasyatidae; genus Hypanus; species Hypanus sabinus. The sequence goes on along the minus strand of NW_026781269.1, from coordinate 288,248 downwards.
ATGTATGGATGGGCCAAGGACAGAGGGTAACAGAGGAAATGGAAGGGATTGACATTAGGAAGGAAACGCTGATGAGTAGACTGATGGGACTGAAGGCTGACAAATCCCCAGGTCCAGATGATCTGCATCCTAGGGTACTAAAGATGGTGGCCCTGGAAATTAACGGACGCATTGGCAAACATTTTCCAATGTTCCTTAGATTCAGGGTCAGTTCCTGAGGATTGGAGAATGGCTAATGTTTTCCCACTGTTTAAGAAAGGAGGGAGGGAGAAAACAGAGAACTATCGACCTGATAGCCTGACATTGGTGGTGGGAAAACGCTAGAGTCCATTATTAAAGATGGAATAGTAGCATATCTAGATAGCAGTGATAGGATTGGGCCGAGCCAGCATGGATTTACCAAGGGTAAATCATGCTTGACTAATCTGTTGGAGTTTTTCGAGGATGTAACCACGAAGTTAGACGGGGGAGATCTAGTGGATGTAGTGTACCTCGATTTTCAGAAGGCATTTGATAAGGTCCCACATAGGAGATTGGTGGGTAAAATCAAAGCTCATGGCATTGGGGGGAAGACATTGACATGGATAGAAAACTGGTTGGCAGATAGAAAGCAAAGGGTAGCGGTGAATGGGTGTTTCTCGGAATGGCAGGAGGTGAATAGTGGGGTGCCACAGGGCTCGGTTTTGGGACCCAAGCTGTTTACAATTTACGTCAACAATTTAGATGAAGGCATTGAGAATAACATAAGCAGATTTGCTGATGATACTAAGTTGGATGGCAGTGTGACATGTAATGAGGACGTTAGGAGAATTCAGGGTGACTTGGATAGGCTGGGTGAGTGGGCAGATACTTGGCAGATGAAGTTTAATGTGAATAAGTCTGAGGTTATCCACTTTGGGAGTAAGAACAGGAAGGCAGATTATTATCTGAACGGTGTAGAGTTAGATAAGGGAGAAATACAAAGAGATCTAGGAGTCCTTGTTCATCAGTCACTGAAGGTGAATGAGCAAGTGCAGCAGGCAGTGTAGAAGGCTAATTGAATGTTGGCCTGTATTACAAAGGGAATTGAGTACAAGAGCAAGGAAATCTTCTTGCATTTGTACAGATCCCTGGTTAGACCACACCTGGAGTATTGTGTACAGTTTTGGTCTCCAGGGTTAAGGAAGGGCATCCTGGCTGTAGAGGAAGTGCAGCGTAGATTCACGAGGTTAATTCCTGGGACGTCTGGACTGTCTTACGAAGAGAGGTTAGAGAGACTGGTCTTGTACACGCTGGAATTAAGGAGATTGAGAGGGGATCTGATTGAAATATATAAGATTATTAAGGGATTGGACAAGATAGAGGCAGGAAATATGTTCCAGATGCTGGGAGAGTCCAGTACCAGAGGGCATGGTTTGAGAATGAGGGGTAGGTCATTTAGGACAGAGTTAAGGAAAAACTTCTTCTCCCAGAGAGTTGTGGGGGTGTAGAATGCACTGCCTCGGAAGGCAGTGGAGGCCAATTCTCTGGATGCTTTCAAGAAGGAGCTAGATAGGTATCTTATGGATAAGGGAATCAAGGGATATGAGGACAAGGCAGGAACCGGGTATTGATAGTAGATGATAAGCCATGATCTCAAAATGGCGGTGCAGGCTCGAAGGGCCGAATGCTCTACTTCTGCAGCTATTGTCTATTAACATCTTTGCAAGTCTCCCATGCAGCCTTTCTATGGTTTCCACATCCTTCCTGCAGTGAGGTGATCGGATAGGGTAGGGTCTTTTAAGTGTTTTTTGATACGTACATGGATCTTTGGCAAATAGAGGGCTATGTGTATCCCCAGGAAATTTCTGAAGTGAGTACATGTTTCGGACAGCACTTTTGGCCGAAGGGCCTGTGTATTATGCTGCAGATTTTCAATATCTCTATATTCTCAGTTCATTCCATACAGCCCATGCTCACAGCATCATTTCCTCCCACTATCATACTGTTGCATTTGCTCCCGAGGTTACTGTCTCTACGCTGGGAGGAAGTGAACACAGAGTGATGAAATTGGGCAACAGATTTTGCAGTTATACTGGTTTGTTCCAAAGGAAACGGAGGAAGTGGCTCAACAAAGGTAACTGAAAAAGGAAATAACAAACTCAACATCACATGCTATGAGTTACATTGTGACAAAGGTTAACACGGAAGCCATTTTGAAATGATGAATCTAACATCGAAAAGACTGCTTTTAACCATGCCTCGTGCTGTATTGAATTAATCGTCTAGTAGTTTTGGCTAACAAAACATGATTCCTACTCTAGTGATCAATAATATATTGCCATAAATATACCAAATGACAGCCTCAAACACCATCTGTTGCAACAAACTCCACACGTCGACCACTCTTTGGCTGACGACGTTACTCTCATCTCAGGTTTAAAGGGAAACTTCTTGATTCTGAGGCTGTCCTCTCAGATCATATACTCTCCTTCTGATGCAAACATCATTCCCTTGTCCAATGTCACCATGCTGTTCAGTATTCTCTGGGTTTAAATAAGATCCCGTCCACCTCCATACTTCTGAAATCCATAGAGTACAGGCCCAGAGTCATCAAACGTTTGTCAGACATAAACCCTCTCATTCCTGAGATTATTCTTGTGAACCATGAGAGCAACAGTTGTACTGAACACATTTCCATGAACAACAGGGAAAGTGGTACCAGGAAAATTCACAGGGGAAAACTGTGGTTTCTTCACTGTTCCACTGAGTATCACAAAACAAGCGCTTGTGCACAGGAGCTTTTCCAGAGGAACAAAGTTAGCGATTTCGGTTCACAACCGTACTTCAGAATAGCTTCAACTATTTCATGTTTTTAGTGAAGATTTCCGGCATCTTAAGTTTCTGCCTGTTTTCCACCGACGAGAGACAGATGACAGTGAGGGGGTATTTCCACACACAGTTTGAAGACCAAACTCACCGGTCTATTTCTACTGTTGTGAACACAGAACAGCCCATTTTCTCACAGACTCTTTCTGTGATAGATGAAATGGAAATTCATCCTCTCCTCAATATAGCAGTCATTGCTCCCAAAGAAACCCCAGATATAAACATCTGAGCTTAGAAAATAGATACTCACTCAATACCACATATACCTGCGCAGCTTGATCCCCGGGTCCATTGTACTTGGATCTAAAACTGTGATATCCCAGGACTCTGTGATATCTCAGGCCAACAGTTCTGTGCAGAATCTCTACTTCCTTTAGAAATTAATGACGGTTACCCATAGACCTCTATTTATCTAAGCTCATCGTCTATCCACAAAGGCCCTATATTATCCGCCTCCACCACCGTCGCCGGCAGCCCATTCCATATACTCACCACTCTCTGCGTAAAAATATTACCCCTGACTACTCCTCTCAATCTACTTCCCAGCACATTAAAACTCTCTTGTTCGTGTCATACGGGGCCAATGGAAGCCGACCCAAATAGAAGACACAGACACTGAAATACTGGGAACTAAACAAGATTTATTAAGAATGCTAGTGAAGCCAAGAAGCGTGGACAAAATGATAGCACGAAGGTAGACGAAGAGTGAGAAACTGGAAACATGGACTTCGACTTGGGACTAGAAGTTGACAGGGAACTCAGGTCGTAACTCGGGACTCAGGGCGGCAGACTCATAGTTTCAGCCTGCCACATCTTGACTGGGTCTTGGCTTGGACTTGACTCGGAATTGACTCGGATTAGACTCGGACTTGGCTGTCGAATTGGACTTGGAACTCAGCTCTCGTCTTCGATTTGGAACTTGATTCTCGACTTGGACCTAGACTTTTGACTTGGACTAGGCTGAGACGTGACTTAGACACAGGGCGCAGATCACTGAGCCGATGCTCCGCCTTGGACATAGAGCCGGGACTCCTCTTAGACACAGGGCACGAAACACTGATCCGGGGCTCATCCTTGGACACAGGACACAGAGCCGGGACTCTTATTAGACACAGGACACGCAACACTCAGGGTAGCGGAAAATGGCCGGACCTACCCAGCGGAGGAGAGAACACGGAAAGACAAAACCACACAAAGATAGACTTTTCTTTAACTTAAAACAAAAAAGATGTTCAAAATAACTACAAGTCGCTGACGCCGCCCAGTTACCACAGACAGCGGCTCCAGTCTCACTTCGGCGGGTTATCTTGACTGGAATTCTGACGCGGTTACTGACGAGGACGGTGCAGCAAGGAATCACTGGACCACACAGCAATTTATGCTGCCAGCCCGAAACGAGAATCGGGTGCCTCAATTAAGGCGCCCTACGGAACAAGGGAGAAAAGGAATAGCCGGAATACGGAATCCACGGACCGGACTGTGAAGCGGAATGCGGTCTTCACTGATCGGACAGTGACAGTCAGCCATTTCAGCCCTGACAAAAAGCTTCTGAATATCCACGCGATCAATGACTCTCATTATTATATACACCTCTATCAGGTCACCTCTCATCCTCCGGTGCTCCAAGGAGAAAAGGCCGAGTTCACTCAATAAATTCCCATCAGGCATGCTCCCCAATCCAAACAACATCCTTGTAAGTCTCCTCTGCACCCTTTCTATGGTTTCCACGTCCTTCCTGCAGTGAGGTGACCAGAACTGAGCATAGTACTCCAAGTGGGGTCTGACCAGTGACCTATATAGCTGCAACGTTACCTCCTGGTTCCGAAACTCAGTCCCACGGTTGTTGAAGGCCAATGCACCATATGTCTGCTCAACCACAGAGTCAAGCTTTGAACAGCTGTGTAGCAGCTTTAAGTGTCCTATGGACTCGGACACCGAGATCCCTCTGATCATCCACACTGCCAAGGGTCTTAACATTAATTCCATATTCTCCCATCATATTTGTCCTACCAAAATGAACTACCTTACACTTATTTGGGTTGAACTCTATTTGGCACCTCTCAGCCCAGATTTGCATCCTATCGATGTCCCGCTGTAACGTTCGACATCCCTCCACAATATCCACAAAACACCAACAGATGTGTCATCAGCCAATTTATTGACCCATCCCTCCACTTCTGCATCCAGGTCATTTATAAAAATCACGAAGAGTAAGGGTCCCAGAACAGATCCTTGAGACACACCACTGGTCACCGACCTCCATGCAGAATATGACCCGCCCATAACCACATTTTGCCTTCTGTAGGCAAGCCAATTTTTGGATCTACAATGCAATATCCCCTTGGATCCCATGCCATCTTACTTTCTCATTAAGCCGTCCATGGGTTACCTTATCAAATGCCTTGTTGAAATCCATACACACTAAACCTATTGCTCTACCTTCATCAATGCATTTAGTCATATCGTCAAACAATGCAATTATGCAGGTCGCCTTTGACAAAGCAATGTTGACTATTCGTAATCATGTTCTGCCCCTCCAGTTGTTCATAGATTCTGCCTGTCAGGATGTCTTCCATCAACTTACCAACCACTGAGGTAAATCTCACTGGTTTATACTTTCCTGAGCTATCTCTACTCCCTTTCTTGAACAAGGGAACGATATCCGCAACCCTCCCATTCCCGGGAACTTCTCCCGTCCGCAGTGATAATGCAAAGATACTCGCCTAAGGCCCAGCAATCTCCTTCCTCGCCTCCCAAAATAGCCTGCGGTACATCTCGTCTGGTCCCGGTTACTTATCCAACTTGATGCGTTCCAAAAGCTCCAGCACATCCTCTTTCTTAATAGCTACATGCTCAAGCTTTTCAGTCAGCTGTAAGTCATCCTTACAATCGCCCAGATCCTTTGCTGCAGTGAACACTGAAGGAAAGTATTCATTAAATACCTCTGCTATCTCCTCCGGTTCCAGACACATTTTTTCCACTGTCACACTTGATTGTGCCTATTCTCTCATTTCTTATGCTTTTGCTGTTCACATACTTTATTAATGCCTTAATCCTGCCCTGCAGTCCTTCACGTGGCCCCTTTTGACTCTCCTAATTTCATTCTTCAGGTCTTGCCTGCTAGCCTTATAATCTTCTCGATCTCCATCTTTACCAAGTTTCTGAACAATTCGTACGCTTTTCTTTTCTTCTTGACGAGTTTCTCAACAGAATTTGTACACCACGGTCCATGTACCCTAACATTCTTTCCCTGTCTCATTGGAACGTACTTACGCAGAATCCCATGCAGATATCCCCTCAACGTTTGCCACATTTCGTCCGTTCATTTCCCTGAGAGCACCTGTTCCCTATTTATGCTTACATGTTTCCACCTGGTAGGCTTATTTTTCCCCTTACTCAAAATAAATGCTGTCCTAACCTGTCTCTTCCTATCCCTCTCCAATACTATGGTGAAGGAGATAGAATTGTGATCATTATCTCCAAAATGCACTACCACTGAGAGTTCTGACACCTGACCAGGTTCATTTCTCAATAACAGATCAAGTACAACCACTCCTCTTGTAGGTTTATCTACAAATTATGTCAAAAAACCTTCCTGAACACATCTAACAAACTCCACCCCATCTAATCCCCTTGCTCCAGGGAGCTGCCAATCAATACTTGGGAAATTAAAACCTCCCACCTCGACGACCCTACTATTAATACACATTTATAGAATCTGCCTCCATGTCTGCTCCTTGATATCCCTGTTACTATTAAGTGGCCGGTAAAAACACACAGAGTAGAGTTATTGACCCCTTCATGTTCCTAACGTCCAAGCACAGAGACTCAGTAGGCAATACCTCCAAGGATATACGGTGTGTCGGAAAGATAGGTTAGTCAGTAGAGGGGATGGTGTGGCCTGTGTATAAGGATATACGGTGTGTCGGAAAGATAGGTTAGTCAGTAGAGGGGATGGTGTGGCCTGTGTATAAGGGTATATGGTGTGTCGGAAAGATAGGTTAGTCAGTAGAGGGGATGGTGTGGCCTGTGTATAAGGATATACGGTGTGTCGGAAAGATAGGTTAGTCAGTAGAGGGGATGGTGCGGCCTATGTACAAGGATATACGGTGTGTCGGAAAGATAGGTTAGTCAGTAGCGGGGATGGTGTGGCCTGTGTATAAGGATATACGGTGTGTCGGAAAGATAGGTTAGTCAGTAGAGGGGATGGTGTGGCCTGTGTATAAGGATATACGGTGTGTCGGAAAGATAGGTTAGTCAGTAGAGGGGATGGTGTGGCCTGAGTATAAGGATATACGGTGTGTCGGAAAGATAGGTTAGTCAGTAGAGGGGATGGTGTGGCCTGTGTATAAGGGTATACGGTGTGTCGGAAAGATAGGTTAGTCAGTGGAGGAGATGGTGTGGCCTGTGTATAAGGATATACGGTGTGTCGGAAAGATAGGTTAGTCAGTAGAGGGGATGGTGTGGCCTGTGTATAAGGATATATGGTGTGTCGGAAAGATAGGTTAGTCAGTAGAGGGGATGGTGTGGCCTGTGTATAAGGATATACGGTGTGTCGGAAAGATAGCTTCGTCAGTAGAGGGGATGGTGTGGCCTGTGTAGAAGGATATAAGGTGTGTCGGAAAGATAGGTTAATCAGTAGAGGGGATGGTGTGGCCTGTGTACAAGGATATACGGTGTGTCGGAAAGATAGGTTAGTCAGTAGAGGGGATGGTGTGGCCTGTGTATAAGGATATACGGTGTGTCGGAAAGATAGCTTCGTCAGTAGAGGGGATGGTGTGGCCTCTGTAGAAGGATATAAGGTGTGTCAGAAAGATAGGTTAGTCAGTAGAGGGGATGGTGTGGCCTGTGTAGAAGGATATACGGTGTGTCGGAAAGATAGGTTAGTCAGTAGAGGGGATGGTGTGGCCTGTGTACAAGGATATACGGTGTGTCGGAAAGATAGGTTAGTCAGTAGAGGGGATGGTGTGGCCTGTGTACAAGGATATATGGTGAGTCGGAAAGATAGGTTAGTCAGTAGAGGGGATGGTGTGGCCTGTGTACAAGGATATACGGTGTGTCGGAAAGATAGGTTAGTCAGTAGAGTGGATGGAGTGGCCTGTTGATAAGGATATACGGTGTGTCGGAAAGATAGGTTAGTCAGTAGAGGGGATGGTGTGGCCTGAGTATAAGGATATACGGTGTGTCGGAAAGATAGGTTAGTCAGTAGAGGGGATGGTGTGGCCTGTGTATAAGGATATACGGTGTGTCGGAAAGATAGGTTAGTCAGTGGAGGAGATGGTGTGGCCTGTGTATAAGGATATACGGTGTGTCGGAAAGATAGGTTAGTCAGTAGAGGGGATGGTGTGGCCTGTGTATAAGGATATACGGTGTGTCGGAAAGATAGGTTAGTCAGTAGAGGGGATGGTGTGGCCTGTGTATAAGGATATACGGTGTGTCGGAAAGATAGCTTCGTCAGTAGAGGGGATGGTGTGGCCTGTGTAGAAGGATATAAGGTGTGTCGGAAAGATAGGTTAATCAGTAGAGGGGATGGTGTGGCTGTGTACAAGGATATACGGTGTGTCGGAAAGATAGGTTAGTCAGTAGAGGGGATGGTGTGGCCTGTGTATAAGGATATACGGTGTGTCGGAAAGATAGCTTCGTCAGTAGAGGGGATGGTGTGACCTGTGTAGAAGGATATAAGGTGTGTCAGAAAGATAGGTTAGTCAGTAGAGGGGATGGTGTGGCCTGTGTAGAAGGATATACGGTGTGTCGGAAAGATAGGTTAGTCAGTAGAGGGGATGGTGTGGCCTGTGTACAAGGATATACGGTGTGTCGGAAAGATAGGTTAGTCAGTAGAGGGGATGGTGTGGCCTGTGTACAAGGATATATGGTGAGTCGGAAAGATAGGTTAGTCAGTAGAGGGGATGGTGTGGCCTGTGTACAAGGATATACGGTGTGTCGGAAAGATAGGTTAGTCAGTAGAGTGGATGGAGTGGCCTGTTGATAAGGATATACGGTGTGTCGGAAAGATAGGTTAGTCAGTAGAGGGGATGGTGTGGCCTGTGTATAAGGATATACGGTGTGTCGGAAAGATAGGTTAGTCAGTAGAGGGGATGGTGTGGCCTGTGTTTAAGGATATACGGTGTGTCGGAAAGATACCTTCGTCAGTAGAGGGGATGGTGTGGCCTGTGTAGAAGGATATAAGGTGTGTCGGAAAGATAGGTTAATCAGTAGAGGGGATGGTGTGGCCTGTGTACAAGGATATACGGTGTGTCGGAAAGATAGGTTAGTCAGTAGAGGGGATGGTGTGGCCTGTGTATAAGGATATACGGTGTGTCGGAAAGATAGCTTCGTCAGTAGAGGGGATGGTGTGGCCTGTGTAGAAGGATATAAGGTGTGTCAGAAAGATAGGTTAGTCAGTAGAGGGGATGGTGTGGCCTGTGTAGAAGGATATACGGTGTGTCGGAAAGATAGGTTAGTCAGTAGAGGGGATGGTGTGGCCTGTGTACAAGGATATACGGTGTGTCGGAAAGATAGGTTAGTCAGTAGAGGGGATGGTGTGGCCTGTGTACAAGGATATATGGTGAGTCGGAAAGATAGGTTAGTCAGTAGAGGGGATGGTGTGGCCTGTGTACAAGGATATACGGTGTGTCGGAAAGATAGGTTAGTCAGTAGAGTGGATGGAGTGGCCTGTTGATAAGGATATACGGTGTGTCGGAAAGATAGGTTAGTCAGTAGAGGGGATGGTGTGGCCTGTGTATAAGGATATACGGTGTGTCGGAAAGATAGGTTAGTCAGTAGAGGGGATGGTGTGGCCTGTGTACAAGGATATACGGTGTGTCGGAAAGATAGGTTAGTCAGTAGAGGGGATGGTGTGGCCTGTGTATAAGGATATACGGTGTGTCGGAAAGATAGGTTAGTCAGTAGAGGGGATGGTGTGGCCTCTGTATAAGCATATACGGTGTGTCGGAAAGATAGGTTAGTCGGTAGAGGGGATGGTGTGGCCTGTGTATCAGGATATACGGTGTGTCGGAAAGATAGGTTAGTCAGTAGAGGGGATGGTGTGGCCTGTGTATAAGGATATACGGTGTGTCGGAAAGATAGGTTAGTCAGTAGAGGGGATGGTGTGGCCTGTCTGTAAAGATATACGGTGTGTCAGAAAGATAGGTTAGTCAGTAGAGGGGATGGTGTGGCCTGTGTATAAGGATATACGGTGTGTCGGAAAGATAGCTTCTTCAGTAGAGGGGATGGTGTGGCCTGTGTAGAAGGGTATAAGGTGTGTTGGAAAGATAGGTTAGTCAGTAGAGGGGATGGTGTGGCCTGTGTAGAAGGATATACGGTGTGTCGGAAAGATAGGTTAGTCAGTAGAGGGGATGGTGTGGCCTGTGTACAAGGATATACGGTGTGTCGGAAAGATAGGTTAGTCAGTAGAGGGGATGGTGTGGCCTGTGTACAAGGATATACAGTGTGTCGGAAAGATAGGTTAGTCAGTAGAGGGGATGGTGTGGCCTGTGTATAAGCATATACGGTGTGTCGGAAAGATAGGTTAGTCGGTAGAGGGGATTGTGTGGCCTGTGTATCAGGATATACGGTGTGTCGGAAAGATAGGTTAGTCAGTAGAGGGGATGGTGTGGCCTGTGTATAAGGATATACGGTGTGTCGGAAAGATAGCTTCGTCAGTAGAGGGGATGGTGTGGCCTGTGTATAAGGATATACGGTGTGTCGGAAAGATAGGTTAGTCAGTAGAGGGGATGGTGTGGCCTGTGTACAAGGATATACGGTGTGTCGGAAAGATAGGTTAGTCAGTAGAGGGGATGGTGTGGCCTCTGTATAAGGATATACGGTGTGTCGGAAAGATAGGTTAGTCAGTAGAGGGGATGGTGTGGCCTCTGTATAAGCATATACGGTGTGTCGGAAAGATAGGTTAGTCGGTAGAGGGGATGGTGTGGCCTGTGTATCAGGATATACGGTGTGTCGGAAAGATAGGTTAGTCAGTAGAGGGGATGGTGTGGCCTGTGTATAAGGATATACGGTGTGTCGGAAAGATAGGTTAGTCAGTAGAGGGGATGGTGTGGCCTGTCTGTAAAGATATACGGTGTGTCAGAAAGATAGGTTAGTCAGTAGAGGGGATGGTGTGGCCTGTGTATAAGGATATACGGTGTGTCGGAAATATAGCTTCGTCAGTAGAGGGGATGGTGTGGCCTGTGTATAAGGATATACGGTGTGTCGGAAAGATAGGTTAGTCAGTAGAGGGGATGGTGTGGCCTGTGTATAAGGATATACGGTGTGTCGGAAAGATAGCTTCGTCAGTAGAGGGGATGGTGTGGCCTGTGTAGAAGGATATAAGGTGTGTCGGAAAGATAGGTTAATCAGTAGAGGGGATGGTGTGGCTGTGTACAAGGATATACGGTGTGTCGGAAAGATAGGTTAGTCAGTAGAGGGGATGGTGTGGCCTGTGTATAAGGATATACGGTGTGTCGGAAAGATAGCTTCGTCAGTAGAGGGGATGGTGTGGCCTGTGTAGAAGGATATAAGGTGTGTCAGAAAGATAGGTTAGTCAGTAGAGGGGATGGTGTGGCCTGTGTAGAAGGATATACGGTGTGTCGGAAAGATAGGTTAGTCAGTAGAGGGGATGGTGTGGCCTGTGTACAAGGATATACGGTGTGTCGGAAAGATAGGTTAGTCAGTAGAGGGGATGGTGTGGCCTGTGTACAAGGATATATGGTGAGTCGGAAAGATAGGTTAGTCAGTAGAGGGGATGGTGTGGCCTGTGTACAAGGATATACGGTGTGTCGGAAAGATAGGTTAGTCAGTAGAGTGGATGGAGTGGCCTGTTGATAAGGATATACGGTGTGTCGGAAAGATAGGTTAGTCAGTAGAGGGGATGGTGTGGCCTGTGTATAAGGATATACGGTGTGTCGGAAAGATAGGTTAGTCAGTAGAGGGGATGGTGTGGCCTGTGTATAAGGATATACGGTGTGTCGGAAAGATAGGTTAGTCAGTAGAGGGGATGGTGTGGCCTGTGTATAAGGATATACGGTGTGTCGGAAAGATAGGTTAGTCAGTAGAGGGGATGGTGTGGCCTGTGTACAAGGATATACGGTGTGTCGGAAAGATAGGTTAGTCAGTAGAGGGGATGGTGTGGCCTGTGTATAAGGATATACGGTGTGTCGGAAAGATAGCTTCGTCAGTAGAGGGGATGGTGTGGCCTGTGTAGAAGGATATAAGGTGTGTCAGAAAGATAGGTTAGTCAGTAGAGGGGATGGTGTGGCCTGTGTAGAAGGATATACGGTGTGTCGGAAAGATAGGTTAGTCAGTAGAGGGGATGGTGTGGCCTGTGTACAAGGATATACGGTGTGTCGGAAAGATAGGTTAGTCAGTAGAGGGGATGGTGTGGCCTGTGTACAAGGATATATGGTGAGTCGGAAAGATAGGTTAGTCAGTAGAGGGGATGGTGTGGCCTGTGTACAAGGATATACGGTGTGTCGGAAAGATAGGTTAGTCAGTAGAGTGGATGGAGTGGCCTGTTGATAAGGATATACGGTGTGTCGGAAAGATAGGTTAGTCAGTAGAGGGGATGGTGTGGCCTGTGTATAAGGATATACGGTGTGTCGGAAAGATAGGTTAGTCAGTAGAGGGGATGGTGTGGCCTGTGTACAAGGATATACGGTGTGTCGGAAAGATAGGTTAGTCAGTAGAGGGGATGGTGTGGCCTGTGTATAAGGATATACGGTGTGTCGGAAAGATAGGTTAGTCAGTAGAGGGGATGGTGTGGCCTCTGTATAAGCATATACGGTGTGTCGGAACGATAGGTTAGTCGGTAGAGGGGATGGTGTGGCCTGTGTATCAGGATATACGGTGTGTCGGAAAGATAGGTTAGTCAGTAGAGGGGATGGTGTGGCCTGTGTATAAGGATATACGGTGTGTCGGAAAGATAGATTAGTCAGTAGAGGGGATGGTGTGGCCTGTCTGTAAAGATATACGGTGTGTCAGAATGATAGGTTAGTCAGTAGAGGGGATGGTGTGGCCTGTGTATAAGGATATACGGTGTGTCGGAAAGATAGCTTTGTCAGTAGAGGGGATGGTGTGGCCTGTGTAGAAGGATATAAGGTGTGTTTGAAAGATAGGTTAGTCAGTAGAGGGGATGGTGTGGCCTGTGTAGAAGGATATACGGTGTGTCGGAAAGATAGGTTAGTCAGTAGAGGGGATGGTGTGGCCTGTGTACAAGGATATACGGTGTGTCGGAAAGATAGGTTAGTCAGTAGAGGGGATGGTGTGGCCTGTGTACAAGGATATACAGTGTGTCGGAAAGATAGGTTAGTCAGTAGAGGGGATGGTGTGGCCTGTGTATAAGCATATACGGTGTGTCGGAAAGATAGGTTAGTCGGTAGAGGGGATTGTGTGGCCTGTGTAGAAGGATATAAGGTGTGTCGGAAAGATAGGTTAATCAGTAGAGGGGATGGTGTGGCTGTGTACAAGGATATACGGTGTGTCGGAAAGATAGGTTAGTCAGTAGAGGGGATGGTGTGGCCTGTGTATAAGGATATACGGTGTGTCGGAAAGATAGCTTCGTCAGTAGAGGGGATGGTGTGGCCTGTGTAGAAGGATATAAGGTGTGTCAGAAAGATAGGTTAGTCAGTAGAGGGGATGGTGTGGCCTGTGTAGAAGGATATACGGTGTGTCGGAAAGATAGGTTAGTCAGTAGAGGGGATGGTGTGGCCTGTGTACAAGGATATACGGTGTGTCGGAAAGATAGGTTAGTCAGTAGAGGGGATGGTGTGGCCTGTGTACAAGGATATATGGTGAGTCGGAAAGATAGGTTAGTCAGTAGAGGGGATGGTGTGGCCTGTGTACAAGGATATACGGTGTGTCGGAAAGATAGGTTAGTCAGTAGAGTGGATGGAGTGGCCTGTTGATAAGGATATACGGTGTGTCGGAAAGATAGGTTAGTCAGTAGAGGGGATGGTGTGGCCTGTGTATAAGGATATACGGTGTGTCGGAAAGATAGGTTAGTCAGTAGAGGGGATGGTGTGGCCTGTGTATAAGGATATACGGTGTGTCGGAAAGATAGGTTAGTCAGTAGAGGGGATGGTGTGGCCTGTGTATAAGGATATACGGTGTGTCGGAAAGATAGGTTAGTCAGTAGAGGGGATGGTGTGGCCTGTGTACAAGGATATACGGTGTGTCGGAAAGATAGGTTAGTCAGTAGAGGGGATGGTGTGGCCTGTGTATAAGGATATACGGTGTGTCGGAAAGATAGCTTCGTCAGTAGAGGGGATGGTGTGGCCTGTGTAGAAGGATATAAGGTGTGTCAGAAAGATAGGTTAGTCAGTAGAGGGGATGGTGTGGCCTGTGTAGAAGGATATACGGTGTGTCGGAAAGATAGGTTAGTCAGTAGAGGGGATGGTGTGGCCTGTGTACAAGGATATACGGTGTGTCGGAAAGATAGGTTAGTCAGTAGAGGGGATGGTGTGGCCTGTGTACAAGGATATATGGTGAGTCGGAAAGATAGGTTAGTCAGTAGAGGGGATGGTGTGGCCTGTGTACAAGGATATACGGTGTGTCGGAAAGATAGGTTAGTCAGTAGAGTGGATGGAGTGGCCTGTTGATAAGGATATACGGTGTGTCGGAAAGATAGGTTAGTCAGTAGAGGGGATGGTGTGGCCTGTGTATAAGGATATACGGTGTGTCGGAAAGATAGGTTAGTCAGTAGAGGGGATGGTGTGGCCTGTGTACAAGGATATACGGTGTGTCGGAAAGATAGGTTAGTCAGTAGAGGGGATGGTGTGGCCTGTGTATAAGGATATACGGTGTGTCGGAAAGATAGGTTAGTCAGTAGAGGGGATGGTGTGGCCTCTGTATAAGCATATACGGTGTGTCGGAACGATAGGTTAGTCGGTAGAGGGGATGGTGTGGCCTGTGTATCAGGATATACGGTGTGTCGGAAAGATAGGTTAGTCAGTAGAGGGGATGGTGTGGCCTGTGTATAAGGATATACGGTGTGTCGGAAAGATAGGTTAGTCAGTAGAGGGGATGGTGTGGCCTGTCTGTAAAGATATACGGTGTGTCAGAAAGATAGGTTAGTCAGTAGAGGGGATGGTGTGGCCTGTGTATCAGGATATACGGTGTGTCGGAAAGATAGGTTAGTCAGTAGAGGGGATGGTGTGGCCTGTGTATAAGGATATAAGGTGTGTTGGAAAGATAGCTTCGTCAGTAGAGGGGATGGTGTGGCCTGTGTATAAGGATATACGGTGTGTCGGAAAGATAGGTTAGTCAGTAGAGGGGATGGTGTGGCCTGTGTACAAGGATATACGGTGTGTCGGAAAGATAGGTTAGTCAGTAGAGGGGATGGTGTGGCCTCTGTATAAGGATATACGGTGTGTCGGAAAGATAGGTTAGTCAGTAGAGGGGATGGTGTGGCCTCTGTATAAGCATATACGGTGTGTCGGAAAGATAGGTTAGTCGGTAGAGGGGATGGTGTGGCCTGTGTATCAGGATATACGGTGTGTCGGAAAGATAGGTTAGTCAGTAGAGGGGATGGTGTGGCCTGTGTATAAGGATATACGGTGTGTCGGAAAGATAGGTTAGTCAGTAGAGGGGATGGTGTGGCCTGTCTGTAAAGATATACGGTGTGTCAGAAAGATAGGTTAGTCAGTAGAGGGGATGGTGTGGCCTGTGTATAAGGATATACGGTGTGTCGGAAATATAGCTTCGTCAGTAGAGGGGATGGTGTGGCCTGTGTATAAGGATATACGGTGTGTCGGAAAGATAGGTTAGTCAGTAGAGGGGATGGTGTGGCCTGTGTATAAGGATATACGGTGTGTTGGAAAGATAGCTTCGTCAGTAGAGGGGATGGTGTGGCCTGTGTAGAAGGATATAAGGTGTGTCGGAAAGATAGGTTAATCAGTAGAGGGGATGGTGTGGCTGTGTACAAGGATATACGGTGTGTCGGAAAGATAGGTTAGTCAGTAGAGGGGATGGTGTGGCCTGTGTATAAGGATATACGGTGTGTCGGAAAGATAGCTTCGTCAGTAGAGGGGATGGTGTGGCCTGTGTAGAAGGATATAAGGTGTGTCAGAAAGATAGGTTAGTCAGTAGAGGGGATGGTGTGGCCTGTGTAGAAGGATATACGGTGTGTCGGAAAGATAGGTTAGTCAGTAGAGGGGATGGTGTGGCCTGTGTACAAGGATATACGGTGTGTCGGAAAGATAGGTTAGTCAGTAGAGGGGATGGTGTGGCCTGTGTACAAGGATATATGGTGAGTCGGAAAGATAGGTTATTCAGTAGAGGGGATGGTGTGGCCTGTGTACAAGGATATACGGTGTGTCGGAAAGATAGGTTAGTCAGTAGAGTGGATGGAGTGGCCTGTTGATAAGGATATACGGTGTGTCGGAAAGATAGGTTAGTCAGTAGAGGGGATGGTGTGGCCTGTGTATAAGGATATACGGTGTGTCGGAAAGATAGGTTAGTCAGTAGAGGGGATGGTGTGGCCTGTGTATAAGGATATACGGTGTGTCGGAAAGATAGGTTAGTCAGTAGAGGGGATGGTGTGGCCTGTGTATAAGGATATACGGTGTGTCGGAAAGATAGGTTAGTCAGTAGAGGGGATGGTGTGGCCTGTGTACAAGGATATACGGTGTGTCGGAAAGATAGGTTAGTCAGTAGAGGGGATGGTGTGGCCTGTGTATAAGGATATACGGTGTGTCGGAAAGATAGCTTCGTCAGTAGAGGGGATGGTGTGGCCTGTGTAGAAGGATATAAGGTGTGTCAGAAAGATAGGTTAGTCAGTAGAGGGGATGGTGTGGCCTGTGTAGAAGGATATACGGTGTGTCGGAAAGATAGGTTAGTCAGTAGAGGGGATGGTGTGGCCTGTGTACAAGGATATACGGTGTGTCGGAAAGATAGGTTAGTCAGTAGAGGGGATGGTGTGGCCTGTGTACAAGGATATATGGTGAGTCGGAAAGATAGGTTAGTCAGTAGAGGGGATGGTGTGGCCTGTGTACAAGGATATACGGTGTGTCGGAAAGATAGGTTAGTCAGTAGAGTGGATGGAGTGGCCTGTTGATAAGGATATACGGTGTGTCGGAAAGATAGGTTAGTCAGTAGAGGGGATGGTGTGGCCTGTGTATAAGGATATACGGTGTGTCGGAAAGATAGGTTAGTCAGTAGAGGGGATGGTGTGGCCTGTGTACAAGGATATACGGTGTGTCGGAAAGATAGGTTAGTCAGTAGAGGGGATGGTGTGGCCTGTGTATAAGGATATACGGTGTGTCGGAAAGATAGGTTAGTCAGTAGAGGGGATGGTGTGGCCTCTGTATAAGCATATACGGTGTGTCGGAACGATAGGTTAGTCGGTAGAGGGGATGGTGTGGCCTGTGTATCAGGATATACGGTGTGTCGGAAAGATAGGTTAGTCAGTAGAGGGGATGGTGTGGCCTGTGTATAAGGATATACGGTGTGTCGGAAAGATAGATTAGTCAGTAGAGGGGATGGTGTGGCCTGTCTGTAAAGATATACGGTGTGTCAGAATGATAGGTTAGTCAGTAGAGGGGATGGTGTGGCCTGTGTATAAGGATATACGGTGTGTCGGAAAGATAGCTTCGTCAGTAGAGGGGATGGTGTGGCCTGTGTAGAAGGATATAAGGTGTGTTGGAAAGATAGGTTAGTCAGTAGAGGGGATGGTGTGGCCTGTGTAGAAGGATATACGGTGTGTCGGAAAGATAGGTTAGTCAGTAGAGGGGATGGTGTGGCCTGTGTACAAGGATATACGGTGTGTCGGAAAGATAGGTTAGTCAGTAGAGGGGATGGTGTGGCCTGTGTACAAGGATATACAGTGTGTCGGAAAGATAGGTTAGTCAGTAGAGGGGATGGTGTGGCCTGTGTATAAGCATATACGGTGTGTCGGAAAGATAGGTTAGTCGGTAGAGGGGATTGTGTGGCCTGTGTAGAAGGATATAAGGTGTGTCGGAAAGATAGGTTAATCAGTAGAGGGGATGGTGTGGCTGTGTACAAGGATATACGGTGTGTCGGAAAGATAGGTTAGTCAGTAGAGGGGATGGTGTGGCCTGTGTATAAGGATATACGGTGTGTCGGAAAGATAGCTTCGTCAGTAGAGGGGATGGTGTGGCCTGTGTAGAAGGATATAAGGTGTGTCAGAAATATAGGTTAGTCAGTAGAGGGGATGGTGTGGCCTGTGTAGAAGGATATACGGTGTGTCGGAAAGATAGGTTAGTCAGTAGAGGGGATGGTGTGGCCTGTGTACAAGGATATACGGTGTGTCGGAAAGATAGGTTAGTCAGTAGAGGGGATGGTGTGGCCTGTGTACAAGGATATATGGTGAGTCGGAAAGATAGGTTAGTCAGTAGAGGGGATGGTGTGGCCTGTGTACAAGGATATACGGTGTGTCGGAAAGATAGGTTAGTCAGTAGAGTGGATGGAGTGGCCTGTTGATAAGGATATACGGTGTGTCGGAAAGATAGGTTAGTCAGTAGAGGGGATGGTGTGGCCTGTGTATAAGGATATACGGTGTGTCGGAAAGATAGGTTAGTCAGTAGAGGGGATGGTGTGGCCTGTGTATAAGGATATACGGTGTGTCGGAAAGATAGGTTAGTCAGTAGAGGGGATGGTGTGGCCTGTGTATAAGGATATACGGTGTGTCGGAAAGATAGGTTAGTCAGTAGAGGGGATGGTGTGGCCTGTGTACAAGGATATACGGTGTGTCGGAAAGATAGGTTAGTCAGTAGAGGGGATGGTGTGGCCTGTGTATAAGGATATACGGTGTGTCGGAAAGATAGCTTCGTCAGTAGAGGGGATGGTGTGGCCTGTGTAGAAGGATATAAGGTGTGTCAGAAAGATAGGTTAGTCAGTAGAGGGGATGGTGTGGCCTGTGTAGAAGGATATACGGTGTGTCGGAAAGATAGGTTAGTCAGTAGAGGGGATGGTGTGGCCTGTGTACAAGGATATACGGTGTGTCGGAAAGATAGGTTAGTCAGTAGAGGGGATGGTGTGGCCTGTGTACAAGGATATATGGTGAGTCGGAAAGATAGGTTAGTCAGTAGAGGGGATGGTGTGGCCTGTGTACAAGGATATACGGTGTGTCGGAAAGATAGGTTAGTCAGTAGAGTGGATGGAGTGGCCTGTTGATAAGGATATACGGTGTGTCGGAAAGATAGGTTAGTCAGTAGAGGGGATGGTGTGGCCTGTGTATAAGGATATACGGTGTGTCGGAAAGATAGGTTAGTCAGTAGAGGGGATGGTGTGGCCTGTGTACAAGGATATACGGTGTGTCGGAAAGATAGGTTAGTCAGTAGAGGGGATGGTGTGGCCTGTGTATAAGGATATACGGTGTGTCGGAAAGATAGGTTAGTCAGTAGAGGGGATGGTGTGGCCTCTGTATAAGCATATACGGTGTGTCGGAACGATAGGTTAGTCGGTAGAGGGGATGGTGTGGCCTGTGTATCAGGATATACGGTGTGTCGGAAAGATAGGTTAGTCAGTAGAGGGGATGGTGTGGCCTGTGTATAAGGATATACGGTGTGTCGGAAAGATAGGTTAGTCAGTAGAGGGGATGGTGTGGCCTGTGTATAAGGATATACGGTGTGTCGGAAAGATAGGTTAGTCAGTAGAGGGGATGGTGTGGCCTGTGTATAAGGATATACGGTGTGTCGGAAAGATAGGTTAGTCAGTAGAGGGGATGGTGTGGCCTGTGTATAAGGATATACGGTGTGTCGGAAAGATAGGTTAGTCAGTAGAGGGGATGGTGTGGCCTGTGTACAAGGATATACGGTGTGTCGGAAAGATAGGTTAGTCAGTAGAGGGGATGGTGTGGCCTGTGTATAAGGATATACGGTGTGTCGGAAAGATAGCTTCGTCAGTAGAGGGGATGGTGTGGCCTGTGTAGAAGGATATAAGGTGTGTCAGAAAGATAGGTTAGTCAGTAGAGGGGATGGTGTGGCCTGTGTAGAAGGATATACGGTGTGTCGGAAAGATAGGTTAGTCAGTAGAGGGGATGGTGTGGCCTGTGTACAAGGATATACGGTGTGTCGGAAAGATAGGTTAGTCAGTAGAGGGGATGGTGTGGCCTGTGTACAAGGATATATGGTGAGTCGGAAAGATAGGTTAGTCAGTAGAGGGGATGGTGTGGCCTGTGTACAAGGATATACGGTGTGTCGGAAAGATAGGTTAGTCAGTAGAGTGGATGGAGTGGCCTGTTGATAAGGATATACGGTGTGTCGGAAAGATAGGTTAGTCAGTAGAGGGGATGGTGTGGCCTGTGTATAAGGATATACGGTGTGTCGGAAAGATAGGTTAGTCAGTAGAGGGGATGGTGTGGCCTGTGTACAAGGATATACGGTGTGTCGGAAAGATAGGTTAGTCAGTAGAGGGGATGGTGTGGCCTGTGTATAAGGATATACGGTGTGTCGGAAAGATAGGTTAGTCAGTAGAGGGGATGGTGTGGCCTCTGTATAAGCATATACGGTGTGTCGGAACGATAGGTTAGTCGGTAGAGGGGATGGTGTGGCCTGTGTATCAGGATATACGGTGTGTCGGAAAGATAGGTTAGTCAGTAGAGGGGATGGTGTGGCCTGTGTATAAGGATATACGGTGTGTCGGAAAGATAGGTTAGTCAGTAGAGGGGATGGTGTGGCCTGTCTGTAAAGATATACGGTGTGTCAGAAAGATAGGTTAGTCAGTAGAGGGGATGGTGTGGCCTGTGTATAAGGATATACGGTGTGTCGGAAAGATAGCTTCGTCAGTAGAGGGGATGGTGTGGCCTGTGTAGAAGGATATAAGGTGTGTTGGAAAGATAGGTTAGTCAGTAGAGGGGATGGTGTGGCCTGTGTAGAAGGATATACGGTGTGTCGGAAAGATAGGTTAGTCAGTAGAGGGGATGGTGTGGCCTGTGTACAAGGATATACGGTGTGTCGGAAAGATAGGTTAGTCAGTAGAGGGGATGGTGTGGCCTGTGTACAAGGATATACAGTGTGTCGGAAAGATAGGTTAGTCAGTAGAGGGGATGGTGTGGCCTGTGTATAAGCATATACGGTGTGTCGGAAAGATAGGTTAGTCGGTAGAGGGGATTGTGTGGCCTGTGTATCAGGATATACGGTGTGTCGGAAAGATAGGTTAGTCAGTAGAGGGGATGGTGTGGCCTGTGTATAAGGATATACGGTGTGTCGGAAAGATAGGTTAGTCAGTAGAGGGGATGGTGTGGCCTGTGTACAAGGATATACGGTGTGTCGGAAAGATAGGTTAGTCAGTAGAGGGGATGGTGTGGCCTGTGTACAAGGATATACGGTGTGTCGGAAAGATAGCTTCGTCAGTAGAGGGGATGGTGTGGCCTGTGTATAAGGATATACGGTGTGTCGGAAAGATAGGTTAGTCAGTAGAGGGGATGGTGTGGCCTGTGTACAAGGATATACGGTGTGTCGGAAAGATAGGTTAGTCAGTAGAGGGGATGGTGTGGCCTCTGTATAAGGATATACGGTGTGTCGGAAAGATAGGTTAGTCAGTAGAGGGGATGGTGTGGCCTCTGTATAAGCATATACGGTGTGTCGGAAAGATAGGTTAGTCGGTAGAGGGGATGGTGTGGCCTGTGTATCAGGATATACGGTGTGTCGGAAAGATAGGTTAGTCAGTAGAGGGGATGGTGTGGCCTGTGTATAAGGATATACGGTGTGTCGGAAAGATAGGTTAGTCAGTAGAGGGGATGGTGTGGCCTGTCTGTAAAGATATACGGTGTGTCAGAAAGATAGGTTAGTCAGTAGAGGGGATGGTGTGGCCTGTGTATAAGGATATACGGTGTGTCGGAAATATAGCTTCGTCAGTAGAGGGGATGGTGTGGCCTGTGTAGAAGGATATAAGGTGTGTAGGAAAGATAGGTTAGTCAGTAGAGGGGATGGTGTGGCCTGTGTAGAAGGATATACGGTGTGTCGGAAAGATAGGTTAGTCAGTAGAGGGGATGGTGTGGCCTGTGTACAAGGATATACGGTGTGTCGGAAAGATAGGTTAGTCAGTAGAGGGGATGGTGTGGCCTGTGTACAAGGATATACAGTGTGTCGGAAAGATAGGTTAGTCAGTAGAGGGGATGGTGTGGCCTGTGTATAAGCATATACGGTGTGTCGGAAAGATAGGTTAGTCGGTAGAGGGGATTGTGTGGCCTGTGTATCAGGATATACGGTGTGTCGGAAAGATAGGTTAGTCAGTAGAGGGGATGGTGTGGCCTGTGTATAAGGATATACGGTGTGTCGGAAAGATAGCTTCGTCAGTAGAGGGGATGGTGTGGCCTGTGTAGAAGGATATAAGGTGTGTTGGAAAGATAGGTTAGTCAGTAGAGGGGATGGTGTGGCCTGTGTAGAAGGATATACGGTGTGTCGGAAAGATAGGTTAGTCAGTAGAGGGGATGGTGTGGCCTGTGTACAAGGATATACGGTGTGTCGGAAAGATAGGTTAGTCAGTAGAGGGGATGGTGTGGCCTGTGTACAAGGATATACGGTGTGTCGGAAAGATAGGTTAGTCAGTAGAGGGGATGGTGTGGCCTGTGTATAAGCATATACGGTGTGTCGGAAAGATAGGTTAGTCGGTAGAAGGGATGTTGTGGCCTGTGTATAAGGATATACGGTGTGTCGGAAAGATTGGTTAGTCAGTAGAGGGGATGGTGTGGCCTGTGTAGAAGGATATACGGTGTGTCGGAAAGATAGGTTAGTCAGTAGAGGGGATGGTGTGACCTGTGTACAAGGATATACAGTGTGTCGGAAAGATAGGTTAGTCAGTAGAGGGGATGGTGTGGCCTGTGTATAAGGGTATACAGTGTGTCGGAAAGATAGGTTAGTCAGTAGAGGGGATGGTGTGGCCTGTGTATAAGGATATACGGTGTGTCGGAAAGATAGGTTAGTCAGTAGAGGGGATGGTGTGGCCTGTGTATAAGGATGTACGGTGTGTCGGAAAGATAGGTTAGACAGTAGAGGGGATGGTGGGGCCTGTGTATAAGGATATACGGTGTGTCGGAAAGATAGGTTAGTCAGTAGAGGGGATGGTGTGGCCTGTGTATAAGCATATACGGTGTGTCGGAAAGATAGGTTAGTCAGTAGAGGGGATGGAGTGGCCTGTGTATAAGGATATACAGTGTGTCGGAAAGCTAGGTTAGTCAGTAGAGGGGATGGAGTGGCCTGTGTATAAGGATATACAGTGTTTCGGAAAGATAGGTTAGTCAGTAGAGGGGATGGTGTGGCCTGTGTATAAGGATATACGGTGTGTCGCAAAGATAGGTTAGTCAGTAGAGGGGATGGTGTGGCCTCTGTATAAGGATATACGGTGTGTCAGAAAGATAGGTTAGTCAGTAGAGGTGATGGTGTGGCCTGTGTATAAGGATATATGGTGTGTCGGAAAGATAGGTTAGTCAGTAGAGGGGATGGTGTGGCCTGTGTATAAGGATATATGGTGTGTCGGAAAGATAGGTTAGTCAGTAGAGGGGATGGTGTGGTCTGTGTATAAGGATATACGGTGTGTCGGAAAGATAGGTTAGTCAGAAGAGGGGATGGTGTGGCCTGTGTATAAGGATATACGGTGTGTCGGAAAAATAGGTTTGTCAGTAGAGGGGATGGTGTGGCCTGTGTATAAGGATATACGGTGTGTCGGAAAGATAGGTTAGTCAGTAGAGGGGATGTTGTGGCCTGTTTATAAGGATATACGGTGTGTCGGAAAGATAGGTTAGTCAGTAGAGGGGATGGTGTGGCCTGTCTATAAGGATATACGGTGTGTCGGAAAGATAGGTTAGTCAGTAGAGGGGATGGTGTGGCCTCTGTATAAGGATATACGGTGTGTCAGAAAGATAGCTTCGTCAGTAGAGGGGATGGTGTGGCCTGTGTAGAAGGATATAAGGTGTGTCAGAAAGATAGGTTAGTCAGTAGAGGGGATGGTGTGGCCTGTGTAGAAGGATATACGGTGTGTCGGAAAGATAGGTTAGTCAGTAGAGGGGATGGTGTGGCCTGTGTACAAGGATATACGGTGTGTCGGAAAGATAGGTTAGTCAGTAGAGGGGATGGTGTGGCCTGTGTACAAGGATATATGGTGAGTCGGAAAGATAGGTTAGTCAGTAGAGGGGATGGTGTGGCCTGTGTACAAGGATATACGGTGTGTCGGAAAGATAGGTTAGTCAGTAGAGTGGATGGAGTGGCCTGTTGATAAGGATATACGGTGTGTCGGAAAGATAGGTTAGTCAGTAGAGGGGATGGTGTGGCCTGTGTAGAAGGATATACGGTGTGTCGGAAAGATAGGTTAGTCAGTAGAGGGGATGGTGTGGCCTGTGTACAAGGATATACGGTGTGTCGGAAAGATAGGTTAGTCAGTAGAGGGGATGGTGTGGCCTGTGTATAAGGATATACGGTGTGTCGGAAAGATAGGTTAGTCAGTAGAGGGGATGGTGTGTCCTCTGTATAAGCATATACGGTGTGTCGGAAAGATAGGTTAGTCGGTAGAGGGGATGGTGTGGCCTGTGTATCAGGATATACGGTGTGTCGGAAAGATAGGTTAGTCAGTAGAGGGGATGGTGTGGCCTGTGTATAAGGATATACGGTGTGTCGGAAAGATAGGTTAGTCAGTAGAGGGGATGGTGTGGCCTGTCTGTAAAGATATACGGTGTGTCAGAAAGATAGGTTAGTCAGTAGAGGGGATGGTGTGGCCTGTGTATAAGGATATACGGTGTGTCGGAAAGATAGCTTCGTCAGTAGAGGGGATGGTGTGGCCTGTGTAGAAGGATATAAGGTGTGTTGGAAAGATAGGTTAGTCAGTAGAGGGGATGGTGTGGCCTGTGTAGAAGGATATACGGTGTGTCGGAAAGATAGGTTAGTCAGTAGAGGGGATGGTGTGGCCTGTGTACAAGGATATACGGTGTGTCGGAAAGATAGGTTAGTCAGTAGAGGGGATGGTGTGGCCTGTGTACAAGGATATACAGTGTGTCGGAAAGATAGGTTAGTCAGTAGAGGGGATGGTGTGGCCTGTGTATAAGCATATACGGTGTGTCGGAAAGATAGGTTAGTCGGTAGAGGGGATTGTGTGGCCTGTGTATCAGGATATACGGTGTGTCGGAAAGATAGGTTAGTCAGTAGAGGGGATGGTGTGGCCTGTGTATAAGGATATACGGTGTGTCGGAAAGATAGCTTCGTCAGTAGAGGGGATGGTGTGGCCTGTGTACAAGGATATACGGTGTGTCGGAAAGATAGGTTAGTCAGTAGAGGGGATGGTGTGGCCTCTGTATAAGGATATACGGTGTGTCGGAAAGATAGGTTAGTCAGTAGAGGGGATGGTGTGGCCTCTGTATAAGCATATACGGTGTGTCGGAAAGATAGGTTAGTCGGTAGAGGGGATGGTGTGGCCTGTGTATCAGGATATACGGTGTGTCGGAAAGATAGGTTAGTCAGTAGAGGGGATGGTGTGGCCTGTGTATAAGGATATACGGTGTGTCGGAAAGATAGGTTAGTCAGTAGAGGGGATGGTGTGGCCTGTCTGTAAAGATATACGGTGTGTCAGAAAGATAGGTTAGTCAGTAGAGGGGATGGTGTGGCCTGTGTATAAGGATATACGGTGTGTCGGAAATATAGCTTCGTCAGTAGAGGGGATGGTGTGGCCTGTGTATAAGGATATACGGTGTGTCGGAAAGATAGGTTAGTCAGTAGAGGGGATGGTGTGGCCTGTGTATAAGGATATACGGTGTGTCGGAAAGATAGCTTCGTCAGTAGAGGGGATGGTGTGGCCTGTGTAGAAGGATATAAGGTGTGTCGGAAAGATAGGTTAATCAGTAGAGGGGATGGTGTGGCTGTGTACAAGGATATACGGTGTGTCGGAAAGATAGGTTAGTCAGTAGAGGGGATGGTGTGGCCTGTGTATAAGGATATACGGTGTGTCGGAAAGATAGCTTCTTCAGTAGAGGGGATGGCGTGGCCTGTGTAGAAGGATATAAGGTGTGTCAGAAAGATAGGTTAGTCAGTAGAGGGGATGGTGTGGCCTGTGTAGAAGGATATACGGTGTGTCGGAAAGATAGGTTAGTCAGTAGAGGGGATGGTGTGGCCTGTGTACAAGGATATACGGTGTGTCGGAAAGATAGGTTAGTCAGTAGAGGGGATGGTGTGGCCTGTGTACAAGGATATATGGTGAGTCGGAAAGATAGGTTATTCAGTAGAGGGGATGGTGTGGCCTGTGTACAAGGATATACGGTGTGTCGGAAAGATAGGTTAGTCAGTAGAGTGGATGGAGTGGCCTGTTGATAAGGATATACGGTGTGTCGGAAAGATAGGTTAGTCAGTAGAGGGGATGGTGTGGCCTGTGTATAAGGATATACGGTGTGTCGGAAAGATAGGTTAGTCAGTAGAGGGGATGGTGTGGCCTGTGTATAAGGATATACGGTGTGTCGGAAAGATAGCTTCGTCAGTAGAGGGGATGGTGTGGCCTGTGTAGAAGGATATAAGGTGTGTCGGAAAGATAGGTTAATCAGTAGAGGGGATGGTGTGGCCTGTGTACAAGGATATACGGTGTGTCGGAAAGATAGGTTAGTCAGTAGAGGGGATGGTGTGGCCTGTGTATAAGGATATACGGTGTGTCGGAAAGATAGCTTCGTCAGTAGAGGGGATGGTGTGGCCTGTGTAGAAGGATATAAGGTGTGTCAGAAAGATAGGTTAGTCAGTAGAGGGGATGGTGTGGCCTGTGTAGAAGGATATACGGTGTGTCGGAAAGATAGGTTAGTCAGTAGAGGGGATGGTGTGGCCTGTGTACAAGGATATACGGTGTGTCGGAAAGATAGGTTAGTCAGTAGAGGGGATGGTGTGGCCTGTGTACAAGGATATATGGTGAGTCGGAAAGATAGGTTAGTCAGTAGAGGGGATGGTGTGGCCTGTGTACAAGGATATACGGTGTGTCGGAAAGATAGGTTAGTCAGTAGAGTGGATGGAGTGGCCTGTTGATAAGGATATACGGTGTGTCGGAAAGATAGGTTAGTCAGTAGAGGGGATGGTGTGGCCTGTGTATAAGGATATACGGTGTGTCGGAAAGATAGGTTAGTCAGTAGAGGGGATGGTGTGGCCTGTGTACAAGGATATACGGTGTGTCGGAAAGATAGGTTAGTCAGTAGAGGGGATGGTGTGGCCTGTGTATAAGGATATACGGTGTGTCGGAAAGATAGGTTAGTCAGTAGAGGGGATGGTGTGGCCTCTGTATAAGCATATACGGTGTGTCGGAACGATAGGTTAGTCGGTAGAGGGGATGGTGTGGCCTGTGTATCAGGATATACGGTGTGTCGGAAAGATAGGTTAGTCAGTAGAGGGGATGGTGTGGCCTGTGTATAAGGATATACGGTGTGTCGGAAAGATAGGTTAGTCAGTAGAGGGGATGGTGTGGCCTGTGTATAAGGATATACGGTGTGTCGGAAAGATAGCTTCGTCAGTAGAGGGGATGGTGTGGCCTGTGTATAAGGATATACGGTGTGTCGGAAAGATAGGTTAGTCAGTAGAGGGGATGGTGTGGCCTGTGTACAAGGATATACGGTGTGTCGGAAAGATAGGTTAGTCAGTAGAGGGGATGGTGTGGCCTCTGTATAAGGATATACGGTGTGTCGGAAAGATAGGTTAGTCAGTAGAGGGGATGGTGTGGCCTCTGTATAAGCATATACGGTGTGTCGGAAAGATAGGTTAGTCGGTAGAGGGGATGGTGTGGCCTGTGTATCAGGATATACGGTGTGTCGGAAAGATAGGTTAGTCAGTAGAGGGGATGGTGTGGCCTGTGTATAAGGATATACGGTGTGTCGGAAAGATAGGTTAGTCAGTAGAGGGGATGGTGTGGCCTGTCTGTAAAGATATACGGTGTGTCAGAAAGATAGGTTAGTCAGTAGAGGGGATGGTGTGGCCTGTGTATAAGGATATACGGTGTGTCGGAAATATAGCTTCGTCAGTAGAGGGGATGGTGTGGCCTGTGTAGAAGGATATAAGGTGTGTAGGAAAGATAGGTTAGTCAGTAGAGGGGATGGTGTGGCCTGTGTAGAAGGATATACGGTGTGTCGGAAAGATAGGTTAGTCAGTAGAGGGGATGGTGTGGCCTGTGTACAAGGATATACGGTGTTTCGGAAAGATAGGTTAGTCAGTAGAGGGGATGGTGTGGCCTGTGTACAAGGATATACAGTGTGTCGGAAAGATAGGTTAGTCAGTAGAGGGGATGGTGTGGCCTGTGTATAAGCATATACGGTGTGTCGGAAAGATAGGTTAGTCGGTAGAGGGGATTGTGTGGCCTGTGTATCAGGATATACGGTGTGTCGGAAAGATAGGTTAGTCAGTAGAGGGGATGGTGTGGCCTGTGTATAAGGATATACGGTGTGTCGGAAAGATAGCTTCGTCAGTAGAGGGGATGGTGTGGCCTGTGTAGAAGGATATAAGGTGTGTTGGAAAGATAGGTTAGTCAGTAGAGGGGTTGGTGTGGCCTGTGTAGAAGGATATACGGTGTGTCGGAAAGATAGGTTAGTCAGTAGAGGGGATGGTGTGGCCTGTGTACAAGGATATACGGTGTGTCGGAAAGATAGGTTAGTCAGTAGAGGGGATGGTGTGGCCTGTGTACAAGGATATACGGTGTGTCGGAAAGATAGGTTAGTCAGTAGAGGGGATGGTGTGGCCTGTGTATAAGCATATACGGTGTGTCGGAAAGATAGGTTAGTCGGTAGAAGGGATGTTGTGGCCTGTGTATAAGGATATACGGTGTGTCGGAAAGATTGGTTAGTCAGTAGAAGGGATGGTGTGGCCTGTGTATAAGGGTATACAGTGTGTCGGAAAGATAGGTTAGTCAGTAGAGCGGATGGTGTGGCCTGTGTATAAGGATATACGGTGTGTCGGAAAGATAGGTTAGTCAGTAGAGGGGATGGTGTGGCCTGTGTATAAGGATATACGGTGTGTCGGAAAGATAGGTTAGACAGTAGAGGGGATGGTGGGGCCTGTGTATAAGGATATACGGTGTGTCGGAAAGATAGGTTAGTCAGTAGAGGGGATGGTGTGGCCTGTGTATAAGCATATACGGTGTGTCGGAAAGATAGGTTAGTCAGTAGAGGGGATGGAGTGGCCTGTGTATAAGGATATACAGTGTGTCGGAAAGATAGGTTAGTCAGTAGAGGGGATGGAGTGGCCTGTGTATAAGGATATACAGTGTGTCGGAAAGATAGGTTAGTCAGTAGAGGGGATGGTGTGGCCTGTGTATAAGGATATACGGTGTGTCGCAAAGATAGGTTAGTCAGTAGAGGGGATGGTGTGGCCTCTGTATAAGGATATACGGTGTGTCAGAAAGATAGGTTAGTCAGTAGAGGTGATGGTGTGGCCTGTGTATAAGGATATATGGTGTGTCGGAAAGATAGGTTAGTCAGTAGAGGGGATGGTGTGGCCTGTGTATAAGGATATATGGTGTGTCGGAAAGATAGGTTAGTCAGTAGAGGGGATGGTGTGGTCTGTGTATAAGGATATACGGTGTGTCGGAAAGATAGGTTAGTCAGAAGAGGGGATGGTGTGGCCTGTGTATAAGGATATACGGTGTGTCGGAAAAATAGGTTTGTCAGTAGAGGGGATGGTGTGGCCTGTGTATAAGGATATACGGTGTGTCGGAAAGATAGGTTAGTCAGTAGAGGGGATGTTGTGGCCTGTCTATAAGGATATACGGTGTGTCGGAAAGATAGGTTAGTCAGTAGAGGGGATGGTGTGGCCTGTCTATAAGGATATACGGTGTGTCGGAAAGATAGGTTAGTCAGTAGAGGGGATGGTGTGGCCTCAGTATAAGGATATACGGTGTGTCAGAAAGATAGGTTAGTCAGTAGAGGTGATGGTGTGGCCTGTGTATAAGAAAACAAAATATTAAATCATGTGAAAAGTATGACATAGGATCGCAAGGTGTAGGGTCTTTATGTGTTGTGTCAGAAATGGAAAGGATAAAAGGACCCTAATGGCAGTTTTATAAAGGCCTCGAAACAACAGTCGGAATGTGGATTAGAAATTAGAGCAGGAAGTAGAAAACGCCTGTAGGAAGGGCAATGTTATGATAATAGTTGGGGATTTTTAACATGTAGCCTGGAGAACATGCAAGGTAACCTCAGGGTAGCCGAAACACATTGTAAAATTATAAAATTGAAAATACTGGGAACACAGTACATCAGGGTACATCCGTGAAGGAGAAATGGTGGAAGACCCAGTTTCAGAACTGGGACTGTCCGAGATCCTGCCGATCTGCTGAATGTTTCCAGCATTCTCCCTTTTTACTTTGAATTTACTGTAACAACTGTTTTTGTTGATTGTTAATGCACAGATATTAACTGATCGGAAGGTTGCTGATGTTGTTCCTTTATTCAAGAAAGTGAGTTGAGATAGCCCAGGAAATTATACACCAATGAAATTTACATCAGTGATGGTAAATTTGTGGAGAAGATCCTGAGAGGCAGGATTTCTGAACATTTGGAGAGGCATAATATGATTAGAAATAATCGACATGGGTTTGTCAAAGGCGGGTCGTGCCTTACGAGCCTCATTGATTTTTAATGATGTGATTGAATACATTGATTAAGCTAGAGCAGTACATGGATTGTATATGGATTTCAGCAAGGCGTTTGATAAGGTACCCCATGCAAGGCCTATTGAGAAAGTAAAGACGCAGCGGATCCAAGGAGATCTTGCTTTGTGGATCCAGAACTAGCTTGTCCACAGAAGGCAAAGAGTTTTTGTCGTCTGCATTGAGGTCGCTGACCAGTACTGTGCCTCAGGGATCTGGCACCCTTTCCTTAACAATTTTTAGAGATGACCTGGATGAGGAAGTGGAGGGATAGGTTAGTAAATTTGCTGATGTCACTTATGTTGGGGGTATTGTGGATAGTGTGGAGGGCTGTCGAGGTTACAGCGGGACATCGATTAGATGTAAAACTGGTCTGAGAAGAGGCAGATGGAATTCAATCCAGAAAAGTGTGAGGTGGTTCATTTTGCTAGTTCATCTATGATGGTAGCATATAGTATTAATTGTCAGACTCTTGGCAGTGTGGAGGATCTAAGTGACCTTGGAGTCCGAGTACATAGGACACTCAAAGCTACTGCGTAGGTTAACTGTGTGGTTCAGAAAGCATACGGTGCATTGGCCTTCATCAACAGAAGGACTGAGTTCAGGAGCTGAGTGCTAATGTTGCAGCTATATACGACCCTGGTCAGACATAACTTGGAGTATTGTGCTCGGTTCTGGTTACCTCACTACCCGAAGGATGTAGGAACTATAGAAAGTGTGCAGAAGAGGTTTACAAGGATGTTTCCTGGATTTGGGAGCATGCCTTCAGAGAAAAGTTGAGTTAACTTTGCCTTTTCTCCTTGGAGCGACGGAGGATGAGAGGTGATCTGATAGACGTGTACAAGATGATATGAACATTGATCGTGTGGATAGTCAGGCGCTTTTTACCAGGGCTGAAATGGCTAATACGAGAGGACACAGTTTTAAGATCTCTGGAATTAGGTACCCAGGCGCTTTCAGTGGTATGTCTTCTCTTTTACCCAGACAGTGGTGTGTACGTGGACAGGACTGCCGCCGACGTTGGTGGAGGCGGATAGAGTAGGGTCTTTTAAGAGCATCTTGGATATGTACATGGATCTTAGAATAGTGGGGGTCTATGGGTCTACCTAGGAAATTTCTGAAGTAAGTACATGTTTCGCACAGCACAGTTGGCCGAAGGGCCTGTGTATTATGCTGCAGATTTTCTATATTTCTATATTCTCAGTTCATTCCATACAGCCAATGCTCACAGCACCCTTTACTCCCAATATCATTCTGTTGCATTTGCTCCCGAGGTTACTGTCTCTGCGCTGCGTGGAAGTGAACACAGAGCGAGGAAATTATGTGACATTTCTTGCACTGCCAGTGGTTTGTTACCATGGAAACGGAGGAAGTGGCTCAACAAAAGTAACTGAAAAAGGAAATAACAAACTCAACATCACACGCTATGAGTTACATTGTGACAAAGGTTAACATGGCAGCCATTTTGAAATGATGAATCTAAAATTGTAAAGGCTGCTTTTAACCATGCCTTGTGTTGTATTGATTTAATCTTATCGTAGTTCTGGCTAATAAAACATGATTCCTCCTCTAGTGATCAATAATATATTGCCATAAATATACCAAATTCCAGCCTCAACCACAATCTGTTGCAACAAACTCCACATGTCGAACACTCTTTGGCTGAGGAAGTTTCTCTTATCTCAGATTTAAAGGGAAACTTCTTTATTTTGCGGCTGTCCTCTCAGATCACAGGCTCTCCTTCTGATGCAAACATCCTCTCCATGTCCACTGTCACCATGCTGATCAGCATTCTGTGGGTTTAATTAAGATCCCGTCCACCTCTATACTTCTGAAATCCATAGAGTACAGGCCCAGTCATCAAATGCTTGTCCAACATAAACCCTCTCATTCCTGAGATTACTTTTGTAAACCGTGTGAGCAGCAGTTGTACTGAACACATTTCCCGGAACAACAGAGAAAGTGGTACCAGGATAATTCACAGGGGAAAACAGAGATTCCTTCACTGTTCCACTAAGTATCACTAAACAAGCGTCTGTGCACAGGATCATTTCAAGAGGACAAAGTTCGCGATTTGGATTCAAAGCCGTTCCTCAGAGTGGTGTCAACTATGTTCCGTTTTAGTGAAGATTTCCAGCATCTTGAGATTCTGCCTGATTTCCCCCGACTGACAGGCAGGTGGCAGTGAGGGGCGATTTCCAACCACAGTTTGAACAACAAACTCACGGGTCTATTTCTGTTGCAAACACGGAACAGCCCATTTACTCACAACCTCTCTCTGTGAGGGATGGAATGGTAACTCATCCACTCCTCAGTATAGCAGTTATTGCTTCCAAAGGGACTCCAGAAACAAACATCTGAACCCAGAACAGAAATACTCGCTCACACATCATAACCCTAGGCCGTTTATCCCCGAGTCTATTGTACTTGGATCTAGCACTGCGATATCCCAAGATCCAACCACACAGAGTCACACAGCTGAATCTGCCACTCAGCGAACCTGTAATCCTTGTACGTCATCCCTACATCTCACAGTGCGTGATGTAGTCAGCGATTTCCCCAAAACGAAGGCCCAGCATCCCAAGAATTTTGATTCATTGTGAAAGGAGGAACATTCATCTCCCATCTGTGGAAGTACTGTCCTGGGCCAAATCACAAATACTGACAGGTCTATATGCCCAGTGTTGCCCAGGATTACAACTCAAACTGCAACTCGCCCAGGACTCCTTGTTGCCAGTAATATGCTGCAGTGTCTCGGCCATTCAGAGTTCAAACACCAACACTCCGACATCAACCTGTGGCAGAACGGGAACCTGATGATCTTCTGACTGAGTCAGATGTTGGGCTGGAAAACCTGGGGCGGGGCAACTGCAGGCATGTTTCACATTTCACATTGTCTCCATCAGCTAAACTGAACACATTTTGTCATTTTCCAATTGTTAAATGAGATCTTGCCCAGCACAATTGGCCTTCGCATTTCCTGTAGGCTAACAGGAATAAAATGAGTTTAATATCAAATTGAAATTAAAGTGCTGGAAACTCGGTACATCAGATTGGATCTGTGGAAAGACAAACTGTGGAAGATCCATTGCCGGAACTGGGACTGTCCAAGATGTTGCCCGATCTGCTGAACGGTTATAACATTTTCACTTTTTACTTTAAATGATGCACAACTATTAACTGATTACAAGATACTTGTGATGGCCTGAACAAAGTTGCACAGATATAATGCCAATATTCGTTAGTTTTCTCTTCAATCCAGTACAGGGATGAGCAGTTAATACACATAACATCCTCCCCACCCCACTATCAATCCGTTATTTCTGCTTCCAAGCCCCCTTCTGACAAAGATTAACACGGCGGACACTTGGTAACGTTGAAGCTAAAATCGCAGCGGCTGTCTGTACATTACCTGGTGCTGTATTCAATAAATCCTCTGGTAGACCCAGGTAACAAACAATGATTTCAGAAATAACTCAGTAAGGCAAAATACGTCACAATGGTAGAAGATAAATTGTTGATGTATAAATTGATGGGATACAACTAAACAGAGTATCTACAAGGTGGTTGATATATATCATTGAGGTGTTGGGATATAGACTGGATAGAGGTGGAACAAGACGTTTGATATATATTATTCAGGTGATGGGATACAAGCTGGACAAAGGTTGAACTAGATAGTTGATATATATCATTGAGGTGGTGGAATGCAGGCTGGACAGAGGTTGAACAAGATGGTTGATATATATCATTGAGGTGGTGGAATGCAGGCTGGACAGAGACTGAACAAGATGATTAATATATATGATTGAGGTCGTGGGATTATAGACTGGACAGAGGTGAAACAAGAAGTTTGATATATATCATTCAGGTGTTGGGATACAGGTTGGACAGAGATTGAACTAGATAGTTCATATACACCTTTAAGGTGATGGGATACAGGCTGGACAAAGGTTGAACAAGATGGTTGATATATATCATTAAGTTGTTGGGATACAGGCTGGACCGAGGTTGAACAAGATGGTTGACAAATATCACTGAGGTGGTGGGATACAGACTGGACAGAGGTTGAAAAAGATGGTTGATATATATCATTGAGGTGATGGGATACAGTTTGGACAGAGGTTGAACAAGATGGTTGATATATATCATTGAGGTGATGGGATACAGTTTGGACAGAGGTTGAACAAGATGGTTGATATATATCATTGAGATGGTGGGATACAGACTGGACAGAGGTTGACCAAGATGGTTGATATATATGATTGAGTTGGTGGGATACAGGTTGGATAGTGATTATCCCAGATGGGCAGGGAATTGAGTTGACACTATTACTTACATCCTTTATATACCTGAGTAAAAATCTTTACGTTTCCGTCTGAATATGCAATGTGCAATATCATAATTTATCATAAATTGCATGTACAACAATATAACATAGAAATACTATTTTGTCAGCATGAATTAATCAGTCCGATGGCCTGGTGGATGAAGCTGTCCCGGAGCCTGTTGGCCCTGTCTTTTATGCAGCGTTATCATTTCCCGGATGGTAGTAGCTGGAATAGTTTCTGGTTGGGGTGACTCTAGTCCCCAGTGGCCTGAGGTGAACTAAGCTCTGCTTTGCCTTTTTCCCCCACGCAGCCGGTATGTACAGACCCCGTGAGATCCTCGGTGATGTGTGAAGGAACTTAAATCTGTAAACCCTCTCAACTCCAGATCCATTGATATCAACTGGGGCTTCCCTCTGTCCGTTCCTCCTTTTGTCCACAACCAGCTCCTTTGCTTTTGCTACATTAAGGGAGAGTTTGTTTTATTGACACCAGAGTGTCAGGGTGAATGACTCCTTCCTTGTAGGTTGCTTTATTGTTATCTGAGATTAAGCCAATCAGTGTACTATCGTCAATAAATCTGATTAGCTGTTTGGAACTGTGGCTAGCAACACAATCATGGGTGCACAGAGAGTAAAGAAGGGGTCTAAGGAGAAGACCCTGTAGGGTATGTGTACTGAGGGTCAGAGGGAGAGAGGTGAAGGAGCCCACACTTAACACCTGCCGGCGATCTGACAGGAAGTCCAGATTCCAGCTACACAGAGCAGGGTGAAAGCCCAGGAACTTATCCTTGTCGATACGCCTTCGTATGCCTACTGCTCTGCCCATGACTGCAAGGAACTACAGAGAACTTTGGAGAGCAGAGAACATCAGAGAATCAAGCCTCCCCTCCATGGACTCTCCCTACACTTCCCCTGCCTCGGAAAAGCAGTTCATGTATTCACAGACCCTCACAACCTGGACATTCTTGATGCAAAACCCGCTCCCCCATCGGGGAGAGATACAAAAGCCTTAAAGTGCGTAACACCCGGCTCAAGGACGGCTTCATGCCTGTGGTTATAAGCCAAATGAATGCTAAAATGGACTCGACCTCACAATGTAACTCGACGTGACCCTGCACCATATGTCTATCTGCACTGCACTTTCTCTGCAGTCATAATGCTTTGCTACAGTTATTGTTTATTCGTATATCAGCTTAATGTACTGTTGCAATGTATCGATCTGTGTGGATTTTCGCTGTATCTCGGTACATGATGAGAATAAACAAATTGCCCATTCTAATTGTGTGGAAATATTAGACAGACTGAGCATCTGCTTTGGAACATCAGAAGGAAACTGAACTGTTGTCATTTCTGAGGAATGCAAATAAATACAAAAGGCTTCAATCTCGCATAACGATCCGCGGTAACTGGGAACAGGTAACCGGGTCTCCCATATCAATATCTGAATCAGGTTTAATAGCACTGGCATATGTCATGAAATTCTTTGTCTTTGCGGTAGCAGTAGAACCTAATTCATAACAGTAGATTTTAACAATTATGAATTACAAAAACATACACTTTAAATCGTTAAATTATATAAGTAGTGCAAAAATCAAAATAAAAACTGTAATAAACACTTTTAATTGTGTGGAAATTCTGGAGCAAAGCTTAACTAAAGTGTACACATTTATGACGAGCTCAGAAAAAGAGAAAAGCCTAAATTCTCATTTGAATGGGCCATATATCCAGAAATATTGGCTGCACTTTGTCAGGTCGAAACAGTGAAATAGTCTATAAGACCACAAAATATTGGAGCAGAAGTTGGCTATTCGGCCCATCGTGTCTGCTCCGCCGTTCAATGATGGGTTGATCCAATTCTTCCAGTCATCCCCACTCCCCTGCCTTCACCCCGTAGCATTTGATGCCCTGGCTAATCAAGAACCTATCTATCTCAGCTTTAAATACACCCAATGACTTGGCCTCCACAGCCGCCATGACAACAAATTCCACAGATTTACCACCCACTGACTAACGTAATTTTTCCGCATCTCTGTTCTAAATGGACGTCCTTCAATTCTGGAATCAGGCCTTCTTTTCCTCGTATCCCCTACCATGGGAAATTAAATTTGCCATATATAATCGGTTCAGGCCTTTTAGTATTCAGAATGTTTCTATGAGATCCCCATTATTCTCCTGAACTCGAGGGAATACAGCCCAAGAGCGGCCAGACGTTCCTCATATGGTAAACCTTTCATTCCTGGAATCATTCTCGTGAATCTTCTCTGAACCCTCTCGAATGTCAGTATATCATTTCTAAAATAAGGATCACAAAACTGCACACAATAGTCTGTGTGATCTCACGAGTGCCTTATAGAGCCTCACCATCGCATCCCTGCTCTTCTATTCTGTACCTCTAGAAATGAAAGCCAACATTGCATTTGCCTTCTTCACCACAGACCCATCCTGGAAGTTAACCTTTAGGGCATCCCGCACAAGGACTCCCAAGTCCATTTGCATCTCTGCATTTTGAATTCACTTTCCATCTAAACAATAGTCTGTCCGTTTACTCCTTCCAGCAATTTGCCACTTCTTTGCCTATTCCCCTAAACTACCTAAATCTCTCTGCAGGCTCTCTGTTTCCTCAACACTACCCGCTCCTCCACCTATCTTGGTATCATTGGCAAATTTAGCCACAAATCCATTTATGCCGTAGTCCAAAGCAGCGACACGCATCGTAAATTTCTTTATTCAGCCTGTAGAGACTCTACACCTACCAATCCTATGTCATCTCTTTCCAATGATTTAATATTATTTCTTGTACACATGGCCACACCACCTCCTGTGCCCACTCACCTATCTTACTGATACACCTTAAATCCTTGGACGTTCAGCTCCCAATGGCAGCCATTCTTTAGCCAAGTTTCACAGATGGTCACAGCGTCACGTTTGCCAATCAGGAGCTGAATTGCAAGATAGTCCATTTTATTCCTTATGCTGCGTGCATTCAAATACAATACTCTGTCCTGCATTTGTTGCTTTCTGTTTCAATTGCCCCACGACTCTATTGCCCTGTAACTCATGCCACTAGCTTTGATTACCCTTTACTCACAAGTTTGGGTCGATCATCAGCACGCAGTGCACAACGGATGTGTGACTGTCACTTCGTATAATACATTGATGCAGATGTAAAAGATGATGAGAGGCATTGGTCGTGTGGATAGCCAGAGGCTTTTTCCCAGAGCTGGCGACAAAAGAAAGATCAGAAGCATTTGGAAACTGGTTGACCGAAAAAAAAAGTGGTTAATTTCTGCAAAATACAGGTGGAAATCAACAGATCAGGCAGTAAATGTGGAGAGGAATAGACAAAGTTTAGACCAAGCCCGCTCCGCATGCCGAGTGTGTACTCCTCTGCTTAGTTGCTGCCTGAACTGCAGAGTTCCTCCAGCATTTTGTATGTGTGTGTCCCTGTATTTCCAGCAACTACAGAATCTCCTGTGTTTTACACCTGCGTTTTACTTTGGCATTAGATACACTTTGATATTGAGTATATTGTTTATGGGAGCCGCTTGCCGCGTTAAACCAGCTGCTGATTTTTCTATATACACGAAAAAAGTGAGGTATAGACGTTGAACCGGTGCCTGCAGAAATGTTTAATGGCACCGTGATTACCCATAAGGCGCTGCGTTAAGAATTTCCCAGGCGCCGAAGCACCGATGAAATGCGCAGGCGTCAGCGCTGATGACGTCTACGAGTATCACGCATGCGCGTAGTACACCGAAGGCCTTGAAAATTTCTGGTGCAGGTAAGAAAGTTTCTCTGTGTTTTTATCTTAAACACCGACTTCAGGACAATTCCTGTGAAATCCGGTCACCGTGACCCGCAATCCCGGGATAGTCCTGCTCTCTTCCCTCACTCTCAGTCCCACTATCTGTACACGGACCCCGGGGAGCTTCCGGCTGATGAGGGAATGGGAACCGATGGATCTCTCAGACAGAGCTGAGCTCCAGCTATCTAAATGCAAGGATTAGGAACTCGGAGAAAGGGAACAAAATCTTCTACATCACCAGTTGAGAAAATCGCCTTTGTTCTACGTCCAACTTGTAACAAGAGAAAATCTGCAGATGCTGGAATTCCAAGCAACACGCACAAAAAACTGGAGGAACTCAGCATTAGTACTCTTTTCCACAGATGCTGCCTGGCCTGCTGAGTTCCTCCAGTATTTTGTGTGTGTTGCTTGTTCTACCTCCTCTTGCTCTGGACTTTTCTACCGGTGAGAACATGTTTTGTCCCATTCTCTCTGGGTACGTAATGATATCAAACACCTTTGGCTTGGGCAACAAGTGGCTTTCACATTACAAATATGCCAGACTCCAGTGAGACAGACTACTGCCCTTCCCTTCATATACATTGGCATTGCATTCACTGAGTTCATCACCGTCAGTCATTGGGGGAGGGTTTAGGGGAATATTTTTGTAGAATATAGAAACTGGTGATACCTGTGTGCATTGTGGTGATGCAAAAGTTGCTGGAGAATTTGCAAGTGGGAAGAAGTGGAGTGATATTTGGAAATCTGAATTTTTAAAGTGTAATTTATCAAGCAAACCACATATGGACAAAATGCAAATGCTTTGGTGAGAAAATCCTTCATTACCCATTCCAGGCCTGCTACATAGGTTTTGTGAAAGTGCAGATGAACTTGATCGAACCCAGAGGAGATCAAAGTTCCTGTCAACAGTGATTTGCCAGCTATGAAAATGAATACATCTCTATATAAAATTCACTGTGCACATCTTGTCACTGGATAAAAAAAATGCACAGTATCTGCAGACTGATGATTACAAGTTAGAGGGGCTACTGGTGAGAAGGCGGGGAGATCTCCAGTGTCCCTGATGCCCTCACATACAAGGTGTGCATACAGCTGCAGCTTGTAACCCTGCACTTCAATGAGCTGGAACATGAAATGGATGAATTCCAGATCATCCAGGAGTTGGAGGTGTTGATAGATATGACATGCAGAAAGGTGAGTTACACCCAAGGTGCAGGGCACAGGAAACTGGGTGAGAGTCAGGAAGGGGAATGAGGTTAAATAGGAATCACAGAGTACTCTAGTGGCCATCCCCCACAACAACAGGAAGACTACTTTAGAAGCTGTTGTGGGAATTCCCTGGCAGAGGGCTAATAGAGGATTTGTTAGTTAGGGGAACAGATCAAGAAGTGACTAATATCCTAGTGGTAAGGCTTGCCAGAGGTAGTGGGGGGGCGGGGGGGCAGTGGTTATGTGGTCAAAGTAAGTTGTAGGGGGAATGGGAGCCAGAATGACAGAACAGATAGTGGAGATGGTGAATTGAATTGAATTGACTTTATTATATACATCCTTCATATAGATGAGGAGTATAAATATTGACATTACATTACCATCTAAATGTGCAATGTGTAATTTAAATTGTTTTATAATAATTAGTTTGTATATAGCACAGACAAGAAAGCATAGGAATCAATTAATCAGTCTGATGGCCTGGTTGAAGATGATGTCCTGCAGCCTGTTGGTCCTTTTGCTGTGGTGCTGTGTGCTGGATGGTAGCAGCAGGAACAGTTTGTGGTTGTGGTGAATTTGGTTCCCGATAACCTTTGTGCCCTTTTTATACAAATCCATATGCCTACCATCCCGGCTCCCATCCAAACTTCATTTAAATAGGGAAACTGAACTTATATTCACCAATTGTGTTGGCATGTCATTCCACACGCTAACTGTCATTTAAGTAAAGACCTTTTCCATATGTTTCCGTTAAATTTTCACATTCCCCTCTTACGTATGACCTCTGGTTATTATCCCACCCAACCTCAGTGGAAAAAGCTGCTTGCATTTACCCTATCTATACCCTCATAATCGTGTATACTTCTAACAATTTTCCAAAGCAATGTATAATTTCATTGTTTATGTTTAGAGTCTTTTTTACGTGTATAGGATGATGAGGGGCATTGATCGTGTTCATAGCCAGAGGTTTGTTTTCCCAGGGCTGAAATGTCTAAAACGAGGGAGCAGAGTTTTAAGCTGCAAGGAAATAGGTACCGAGGGGATGTCAGGGGTAAGATTTTTACCCAGAGAGTGGTGGGTGCGTGGAATGCACTGCAGGCTATTTGACTGAGAGTGTTTCAGTTACTGTGGGGCCAGGAACCCGTGCTGCTCAGTGGGAACAGGGATAATACAAATGTCTCTCCAAACTGTGCCAGGCCAGAAATGCTCCATTCTTATAGAGAGAGGCATCTTATAGATACCAGCAGTGTGCCCAGTTAGATGATGAGTTCACTCTCCAACATGTGTTGAACCTCACTGTAACAGTGTGATGTCAGTTCACAGCTTCACAACTCAAGTGATCCCATCTGAAATGTTGTCCTAGACCCACGGATGCATTTTGTTAATCTTTTTACAGGTTCCAAATGACAAGAAATTTCTCTACGGGAATCTAAAATGCACCACGCCAGTTTTGCTGTCTCTGTCCAGATATTTAGGAAGTGGAGCAAGGGATTCACTCGATCATCCTTCCTGCTCAGGCTGTGGGGAGGATTTCACTCTATCATCTGACCGACTGGCACGCCTGTCATTTTAAACAGGTGATTCCCATTCATCTGCTCAGACGGTATGAATGGATTCAGATATTTCAGCTAAAGGGACATCAGCAAGTTCACACTGGGACAATGCCATTCACCTGATCTCTGTGTGAGAAGGGATTCAGTAGGTGTTCCCTCCTGTGAACAAACCTGTCAATTCACACTGGGGCAGAGGCCTTTCACCCGCTCAGACTGTGTGAAGGGATTCACTAAGTCATCCACCCTAATGGCTCACCAACGAGTTCACACTGGGGAGAGGCCGTTCACCTGCTCAGACTGTGGGAAAGGCTTCAGCTGCTCATCTAAACTGAAGGTACATCAGAGAATTCACACTGGGGAGCGGCCATTCACCTGCTCAGACTGTGGGAAGGGATTCACTCAGTCATCTGAACTGAAGGTACATCAGAGAGTTCACACTGGGGAGCGGCCGTTCACCTGCTCAGACTGTGGGAAGGGTTTCACTCAGTCATCTAAATTGAAGGTACATCAGCAAGTGCACACTGGGGAGAGGCCATTCCCCTGCTCAGACTGTGGGAAGAGATTCACTCAGTCAGCCCACCTACGAGCACACAGGTCAGTTCACACTGGGGAGAGGCTGTTTACCTGTTCATACTGTGGGAAGGGATTCATTTTGTCGACTCAGCTACTGAGACACCAGTCAGCTCACACTGGGGAGAAGCCATACACCTGCTCAGTGTGTGGGAAGGGATTCACTCGGTCATCCGCCCTAATGGCTCACCAGCGGGTTCACACCGGTGAGCGGCCGTTCACCTGCTCGGACTGTGGGAAGGGATTCACTCAGTCATCTCACCTACAAGCACACAGGTCAGTTCACACGGGGGAGCGGCCATTTACCTGCCCGTACTGTGGGGAGGGTTTCACTTTGTCATCTCAGCTACTGAGACACCAGTCAGTACACACTGGGGAGTGGTCGTTCACCTGTTCAGACTGTGGGAAGGGATTCACTCAGTCATCTCAACTGAAGGTACATCAAAGAGTTCACACTGGGGAGCGGCCGTTCAGCTGCTCAGACTGTGGGAAGGGATTCACTTGCTCATCTAAACTGAAGGTACATCAACGAGTTCACACTGGAGAGAGGCCGTTCATCTGCTCAGACTGTGGGAAGGGATTCACTCGCTCATCTGAACTGAAGCTACATCAGCGAGTTCACACTGGGGAGAGGCCGTTCACATGCTCAGTCTGTGGGAAGCGATTCACTCGGTCATTTCATCTGAAGGTACACCAGCGAGTTCACACTGGGGAGAGGCCGTTCACCTGCTCAGACTGTGGGAAGGGATTCTCTTGCTCATCTCAACTGAAGGTACATCAGCGAGTTCACACTGGAGAGAGGCTGTTCAGTTGCTCAGACTGTGGGAAGGGATTCACACCGTCATCCCACCTACAAGCACACCGGTCGGTACACTCTGGGGAGAAGCCATTCACCTGCTCAAGCCTGAATTATACCTCTGAGTAGGCACTATGGTGTAGCATATGCAGTAGCCCATGCATGTTGTCTGCACAGTTGTGAGCATTTCTACTTGTGTGTTTGTGTGCCTGCGTTGCTCTGCCAAAACGCTAGTTGGTGTTGGGGTGCTATTCCGCTGTGTTGAATTGACTCGAGTGGAGTTGGGCACGATGGCAACTGCTGAGTTCATCTTGTTGGAGTTGGAGCTAATGGATGTTGAACAAGAGTTACTTTTATTGAAATTACTGCAGCGCAGAAAGAGAGAAGTTTTTCCATTTCTTTGTGCAGTCCATGACGTCCAAGCCGGTCTTGTGGAAATTTCTTTCCACAAATTTGATGCCATTTTCAAGTCTTTATTGTGTGCCGGTGAAGAGTCGTGCAAATGTACATATTTTCTGACTTCCTCACTTACCCTCTCCTCAATTTGTTCCATTTTCCAACTTTGAAACAACAGGATATGCGTAGGAGGAAACTGGCTGCTGCCAAGTAGATCAATCACAGTTCTTGCTGTCTGTGTCACCACAATGCATAGTTACAGTTTTGGGAATGTGCACGTTAGGCTACATTAGGCAAAAGACTCTCTTGGAGGCGCTACATGGAGTCGCTTTCCGGCTTTGCTCTATCCATTTTAAATTTACTTACCACCCCTTTAATATCTTTATCAAAGTGTTTATAACACTTTTATATATTTGAATTTGAATTTTAATCGACTAAAATGGCTTACAGAGGAAGAAAGGCATTAGCTGAAGGCAAGGAAACTGCAATGGAAATGGGAAGAAAGAAGGTGTCTTTGAACAGCCTAAAAAGTTTCAACTTACTTTACAGGCTATCTCGATTCTTTTGGATGAAAAACTTGATAAAAGATTTACTACCTTGGAAGTATGGCTAAAGGAGCGTGAAGGTAGGTTGGCAACAGTTGAAAAGAAGAACAAAAAACAGCAGCGAGAAATTTAATCGCTTATTACAGCTTGAAACAGAGATCACAAATTGAATTCTTTGGAAAAGAAATTAACTTTGACCACTCATACATTGGAGCAGAATAAAGTCAAGATTATTGATTTGGACAGTCGAAGCCACAGACTGAATTTGCGAATAATAGACACAGTGAGGACATTGAGAGCTGGGATCTTACTCATTTTTTTCTCAATTCTGAATGGAGGTCTTTGGCTCAGAGGTTTTTCTTCTCTTCCTGTACTCGACCGCGCACATCGGGCGCTGAAACCAAAACCGTCGAAAGGGTTAAAACCGCGTCATGTAATTCTACGATGTCACAATGGGAATACTAAGGAGCTCTTCATTCCGATTGCTCATCAGAAAGGAGTTACTGAGCATCAGCATCTTAAGTTTCATTTTGTTGAAGATTTTTTGTCCTGAGGTTATGCAAGAAAGATTGCATTTTAAAATGGTGATGTCAGAATTATATCAGAGGAATCTTTGTCCAGCTTTGTTCTAACCATTTCACCTAAGGGTTGCTCTGCCCGACAAATCATTCAAATGCTTTAAATCCGTGAATGAAGCAAAACAATTTCTCGAAGATCTAAGCTTGAACGCAGATGTCTAATGTTTTGAAGATCAATATTTGAGCGTGGATGTCTATGAAATTTACGGTTCCTTTATGTCTGTGTATCTGGTTTATTAATTAACAACCAGCTTATAGATTTGGACACTTTAGAACTTTGCCCTTGGGTTGATTACAGTCGCACTGTGTTTTGACGTACGGACGTTTATTATGTTTCCACGTTAAAGTTCCTTTAATTTTTCCTTCATTGTTTTACTTTTTTTATTTTTAGTTGTTTGCTTTTGAAAATCATTAAGACGTTGATTTGCTGATTATTTCCTTTTTCTTGAAATATTATTAAAATTGTATTTTGTGTCATTTTTAAGACCTTTCCTTTTAAAATGGTCTGCAATTGGCTGTTTTTTCTCTAACATCTGCTTGACATTCCTCTCGTAATGTTTTGACAATGGGTGGTTTGTTTCTTATTTTTTTTATTTTG
Source organism: Hypanus sabinus (assembly GCF_030144855.1). Lineage (NCBI taxonomy): Eukaryota > Metazoa > Chordata > Chondrichthyes > Myliobatiformes > Dasyatidae > Hypanus > Hypanus sabinus. The sequence goes on along the minus strand of NW_026781269.1, from coordinate 243,484 downwards.
AGAGATTTGCCCTCAAGGGAGACAAGGGTAGGGAGGTTCTTAGATAGTTGTTTGGCTGTCTATTGGCCAGGTTTTTGGTCTTTGTGGTTTGGGCTGGGGGGGGGGGGTAGGGCTATTTTTAGTCTAGTATTTTTTTTGGGCTGAACTGAAACTACAAAAATGTCTGTATTGTCGTAACTTCCGTTTCCTCTTTAAACTATTTTCCCTCTTCCTGATTCGTGAGTTTCCTATGCAATATGGTTAACCCTTTACATACTACATTGTTTATTTAAGGAAAATGGATATTCCTAATTAATTTTGTCATTATTAATATTGTTTCATGGAATACGAACGGTTTGAATCATCCAATTAAATGGAAGAATATTTTTTGAGTTTTTCATAGACTGAATGTTCAGATTATTTTTGCGCAGGAGACTCATCTGAGTAAGGAGGGTAATCAGCGCTTCCTTAGTTTTCGGAAAGGCCATCAGTTTCACTCTAACTCATCGACTAAGGTGAAAGGTGTTTCTTTTTTTTATAGACTCCTAGATTTCATTTGTTCACTATGATACAATTTCAGACCAATATGATAGACTTCTATTAAACACCGGTTAACTTTATGACAATAAATTAGTTTTAGTTAATATTTATGCACTAAATACTGACTATACTGAATTTAAGCACTTTTTTGCATTTCTTCCCAATTTATATGAATATATGGTAATAATGGGTAGAGATGTCTGAAACGTAAGTCTGTGCCTAATCAGGTACTTACAAACAAATCTGCTATTTTTATTAATTACCTTCTTAGTTGACTCTGGAATTTTAGAAATTAGGAGGTTTTTACATCCTAATGAAAAAGAGTTCTCTTTTTTCTCATGTATATCATAATTACTCTAGATTCCTTTACACCTTTATTGATTTTCGATTAGTTTCATTTGTCACTGCCTGTGAATATGATAACATTGCCATTTCCGATCATGCACCTTTGAAATGATCAGTTAAGTTAACTGATGTAACCTTTGGTACCAAACAATGGCGGTTCAACTCTATTTTACTTCAGGGCTTAAATTTTATTAATTTCATTAAAGGACAGATTGCTTTTTTCTTTTCAACTAACTCAACGGAAGAAATTTTAAGTGGGATATCACGCGATGCCTTTAAAACATATATCCGAGGGTAAATTATTTCACACTCTGCTGGATTGAAAAAAAAATAATTTCAAATTAATAATGAAATACGTACATTGGTTGATAAGATTAAAGAAATTGATAGAAATAATTCTATTGCTCCCCATTTGATGCTTTTTAAAGAGAGAGTTGAACTTAAGATGCAACATCATTTGTTATTAACATCCCCGATTGAAAATCAGTTACTTTATATATTTGTTGATAAATTGGGTAAATTATTGGCTAACCAATTAAAAGCTGCTTTAGCGAAACTTCAGATTAATAGGGTTCTTAAACAGGATGGTACTTTGACGGTTGACCATGACGAAATTAACAAATTTTTTCAAGAATTTTATACCAATTTATACCAATCAGAATTTCCTGAGGATTCTATCATAATGCATGAATTTTTCAGGAAATTAAATATTATGAAATTATCAGTTGATGAACATTTAGTATTAGACACACCCATTACTGAAGAGGAAATAAAGAAAGCAATTTATTCAATGAATTCTGGTAAAGCACCTGGTCCGGATGAGTATACAGCTGAATTTTTTAAATCTTTTTCCGGTTTACTTTCTCCCTGGTTAGGTAAAATTTTTAAAGATGCTTTATTTGTACATAAGTTACCGCAAACATTTTATGAAGCATCAATTTATTTAATTCCCAAAAATGATAAATGATCTTACTGAATGTGCAACAGACAGAACTATATCTTTGTGAATGTTGTATCTAAAATCCTTTCTCAAATATTAGCAATTAGATTGGTGAAGATATTGCCACAAATTGTCTCCGAGCATCAGGCAGGATTTATTAAAAATCATTATACACATTTTAATGTTTGGAGGTTAATGAACATTGTATACATGACTTTATCTAAGACACCAGAATGTGTTATCTCGGTCGATGCCGAGACGGCATTTGATACATTTGAATGGGAATATTTGTTTAAAATACTAGAGAAATTTACTTTTAGCCCAAAATTTATATCTTGGATACAATTGATATAACATATAACTTTGGCGTCTGTTTCACTAATAATCAGAGATCCCCTTTCTTTAGGCTTTTCCAAGGTACTAGACAAGGCTGTCCCTTACTATCAGATATTGGCCTGGAGCCCTTGGCAATTGCTATTCGTGATTCACCCAATATATTTGGTGTTACTCATGGGAATGGGACGCGTAAAGTATCACAATATGCAGATAACCTGTCGCTAGATATTTCTAATCCAGAGTAATCCATTCCTGCAGTAATAACACATCTTGCACAGTTTAGTAGTTTTTCTGCTTATAAACTGAATCTTAATAAAAGTGCTTTCTCCATTAAATATGCAAGTCTCAATTTACAGACAGTTACCATTTAGATTGCTTGCTGATTATTTTATTTATTTGGGTGTTAAAATTACTAAGAAGCACAACGATTTATTTAAAGTTAATGTTTACCCTTAATTGATCAGGCTAAACAATTGTTTACTAAATGGTCCCCATTGTCCTTATCCTTGATTGGTTCCATTAATGCTATTAAGATGATTATTTTACCTAAATTTCAGTACCTATTTCAGGCAGTATCAATTTTTATCTCTAACATTTTTTTAATATTATTGATTCTAAAATTTCTGCATATGGATGGCAGAATAGAAATCCCAGGTGAAATTAGAAATAGTTACAGAAATCAAAAAAGGAAGGCGGCTTGGTTTTGCCGGATCATAGTTTTTATTATCGGGCAATTAATATTCGATATTTAATGTTTTGGACACAAGAGTTGAACCTTGAGCATGAGTCTCGACAGGAGTTTTCATTGGCTTCTATGTTAGGGGCTGTGGTTCCCTTTGCACTTACTAAATTTAGTAAGCAAATGGTAATTACAATAATTAAGCATACAATAGGAATATGGTTTCAATTTTGGTACTTTTTTGGACCAAATAAATATATACTGTCAAGTTCTATTATATCTATTTTTTTTTCTTTCAACCATTTAAATTGATCAAGCTTTTCTTTTATTGCAAACAAAGGGAAAATTATGTTTTCGTGACTTATTTATGGATGATTGTTTTATTTCTTTTGAACAGCTTTCTAATATATATAATTCGCCTAGATCACACTTTTTCAGATATATACAGATTAGAAACTTTTTGAATGTTATTTTACCTTCTGTTCCGATATCACATCAAATTGAAGTTACGAGGGAAAAGTTCAAATCCACATCAGAAGAGTTTATTATCATTTATTTATGATTTAATTATGAAAATACACTTGGATACTTCTGATAAAATTAAGAATGAGTGGGAAAGAGAACTTCGGATACCTTTACCTATGCAGAAATGGGAGAAAATTCTTGAACTAGAAAATACCTCTTCAGTGTGTGTCAGACATGCCTTCATGCAATTTAAGGTGGTTCAAAGGGCTCATATGTCCAAGGATAAGTTTGCTCATTTTTACTGCCATTAAATCCTGTTTCTGATGGATGTAATTCCGAGGTAGCTTCCTTGACACATATGTTCTGGTCTTGTCCTCTTCTAAAAAAATATTGGAAGGATATTTTGAGATATTATCTCAGTAGTTCTGCGTATTGATTTACAACCACATCCTACTACCGCAATTTTTGGACGACCGGTGATGGACTCTAGTCATTTATCTTCGTCAGCTTGTCGTCTAATTGCATTTGTTACATTAATGGCCAGCAGATCTACTTTACTTAAATGGAAAGATTCCAATCTCCCTACTACATTTGAATGGTTTTCCCAAACCATAACATGTCTAAACTTGGAAAAAATTAGGAGTGGTACTGTGGATCCTTCGGTTGAATCTGAAGAGACTTTGAGGCCATTTATTCAATATTTTCATATGCTGTAAGTTGACCCTTTCCGAATCTTGTGTAATAAGTTTTTGTTCTTGTATAGACGAGCGGAGTTAACGCCAAATAATTTCAGCCGTTGTAATATGACAGCCCAATTCTGTCTTTTTTTTTAAGTTTAGTGTTTTTTCTAGTTTACGATTTTTTTCTCCTTATATAATATCTCTTTCATGGTTAGTTGCTATGCGATTAGGAGGTTAAACTAAATTTGTCATTTGAAATCTGTGCTTTTACGTGTCAACCGATATTAATGTAATCCCGATCTCTTTGTATCGTTATATAATTGCTATGCTTATTGAATTTGAAACTTAATAAAAAGATTGAAAAAGAAAAGGAAACTGGCTGCTACTAAGTGGACCAATCACAGTTCTTGTCGTCTGCGTCGCTGTGATGCGTAGTTGCATTTTTAGGAATGTGCGCGTTAGGCTACGGCATACAGTACAGCCGAGGGTGCAGCGTCGGGTACGCGGCCAAGTAGAGCCTACGGCGTAGACTCGACGGAGAAGAATAATTCTGGCTTCAATGTGTGGGAAGGGATTCACTTGGTCATTTCAACTACAGAGACACCAGCGAGTTCACACTGGGTAGAGACTTTATCAGGAGATTTTCACAGCCAAATCAACCAAAAGTGCATCATTCAGTACACACTGTGGAGAGGTTGGTCATCAGCTGTGAATGAGGGAAGCTATTCACTCATTCATCTAACCTTACGTAACGATCGCTTCATCTGGCAGTTTAATATACGGGGTGATAGCCCCCCCCCCCCCAGCCCGAGCAAACTTAGGAACTCTCATTTGGGTGAATGCTGTGTGATGTGTCCCATGTTGCAGATCAGTACCCCGAAGTAACAAACGATGCACAATATGCAATTAAACGATTGAGCTCTATAATACTTATTTTGACTATAGGGTTAGTAAAGAAACTGAAAAAAAAAGGAAAAAGGGCCCGCTCTCTCCATTCACGTCTTCTCATCTCTCGCCAGCAAAAAACCGTGAAAATCTCTCTTCCTGGCTCACAAGAAAGAATATTTCTGTCATTGCATAGTCCCACACTCGAAAACCCTATTTCCAATAGGTTAGTAAAGAAACTGAAAAAAAAGGAAAAAGGGCCCGCTCTCTCCATTCACGTCTTCTCATCTCTCGCCAGCAAAAAACCGTGAAAATCTCTCTTCCAGGCTCACAAGAAAGAATATTTCTGTCATTGCATAGTCCCACACTCGAAAACCCTATTTCCTCTAGTCTTACCCTAAACATTGCTACTACAGAGAAACCATTACCTCAGCAGCGAAACATTACAGAGAGGCCGTTACTTTAGCAGTGAAACCTTACTGCGTGTTACACTTACCACACACTACCGGTTCACACTGGGAGAACGTTTCAATCAGCTGCATGCTGAATATTTATTCATCAGCGTTGCTGAATGCAAATTCGAGAGTGAGTGTCGGTGCTGAACTCTGCAATTATTGCTGCTGCTCACCAGGCATGGGAGGAGTTTCTTCTGCTGCATAGTCACCTTTAATGGGACTAGACCCGTGACAAATAAATCAACTCTATATTAAACACTGTCTCCGGTACTTAGTGAATTTATAACACACCTAGTGTACAGCAGAGAGTCAACTCAGGCCGGCTGGACCTTGCCAGTGATTCTGTCCCACAGCAGATCTTTCAAATCCTCCCCTGTTGTTCACCTCTCACTGTCCCTGTGAATGAGTTCCAAACAGTCACCACTCTGTGGGTGAAAGGTTCCGCTTGAATTTCCTGCAGACTGAAGAAGTCGAGCTGACTGCAGTTCTGTCTGAGATGTTCCTCGCCCCTCAAATCTCTATGCATCACAAAGAGGAAGTAGAATTTTAAAGCTCAGGTGACAAAACCGTGGCTGTTAAGAAAAACCAAAGAGAGGGCATAGAGCAAAAATCACTAGTATGTTGAAGGATTGAGAAGATTTTAAAAACCAACAGAATGCAACTAAAATAATTAAGAAGGAAAAGATGGAACACTTCAGTGAGCTAGCCGGTAATATTAAAGAGGATACCAAATGTTTCTTCAGGTAATTATAGTGTAAAAGAAAGGCGGAAGCGGATGTCGAACCACTGAAAAATTATGATGGAGAGGTAGTAATGGGCTCGGAGTGCAAGGTCATGCCAGATGAACTGAATAAGTCTTGTACATCACTCCTCTCGAAGACACCGGCAGGAATACGGAAGGACCAGATGTCAGTGGTCAGAATGTGTAAAGTTACGTTACTCGGGAGAAGGTTCTTGGAAACTGATATGGTCTGAAGGTAAACAGGTCACCTATACAGTATAGTATACACCCCAGAGATCGGAAAGAGGTGGCTGAAGAGATGTGGAGGCATTAGCAGTGATTTTTCGAGGATCGTTAAGGAAATAAAATCCTAAGAAGTTTTTTTCCACCTTCACTACTCCCCCTCTCGCAGTTTCACCTATCACCGACCACTTACTCTACCCTTTTCACTCCCGCACTTCTTCCTCTGACGTCTCATGTTTTTTCCCCCCAGTCCTGATGAAGGGTCTCGGCCCGAAACGTCGACTGTTTACCATTTCCCATATATGTTGCCTGGCCTCCTAGGGTCCTCCAGCATTTTGTGTTTGTGTTGCTTGGATTCCCAGCATCCACAGAACGTTGCAGTTGATACTGATAAGAGACAGATAGTTTAGAGCAAAGCTGCAGTCTGTAAAAGGTCTTCGATAGGTTTGGAGAACGGACAACGAAGATGAGATGTACGGAATTGTACAGTGTATGCAAATGTACGGTCATGTACAATTGTGGAAGGAATAAGGGCGTAGAGAAAAAATAAATAAATGGGAGAAATTTCGAAAATCAGAGGTGCATAAATACTTGGGAGTCCTTGAGCAGGAGTCCTTAAAGGTTTGCTTGCAGATTGAATCGATGAAGGATGACAACTGGAATGCTAGCATATAATAACAAGGGCGTGACACTGTAGCTTTAAAACGCATTGGTCAGATCGCTCTTGGTGAATTGTGAACAGTTTACAATCTGCGAAAACAGATGTGCTCGTATTGGAGCGGGACCGGAGAACGTTCACGGGAATGCCGGGCCTTCCAGTTCACGGGAATGCCTTCTGCCGACTGCGTAGGATGACGAGTCTATCGGGACCCTGAGGACTTGCGGAAACTGTGTGGTGGTTTCTTTTCAACTTATAGTCTGTTAACATCTTTGGACTATTTTTACTGTACCCATGGTCTGTTTTTTTTTAATCAATTTGATGTTGTCTACACTGTTGTAACTATACATTAGATATAACTATGTGTAACTATGTGGTTTTGTGTAGGTCTTGTAGCTTTAGTTTTTGGTTTGTTGGGTGGTAGCGTTGGTCTCTTGGTGTGTCTGCGTCGTCTCGTTTTGTCTGGTGGGTTTGGTTCTCCTTTCCGGGAAACGCGCTAAGAAGGTAGCGCGATATTAATACGCAGCTGCCTCTCTGGACTCTGGAATTGGGGATTACCAAACATTATGTAGATTTTCTGGTGTAGTCTGTTTTGTCGTGTGCTTTTTGTGATATCATTCTGGAGAGACTTTAGTAATGCAGCTCTGACGTCATTTCCGCCCGGAGAGGGCGGTCGCTAAGGATTAAATGCCAGCGCCGCAAAGTTTGAATAAACTAGTCTCAAAATGACTTACTGAATGCGTGTCGGTGTCTCTCGCTCTGTATGTAGTACATCGCTACATTGGTGACCCCGACGGTCCAAACGGAATTTGGACCAAAGATGACCGACACTTCATCTATTCACGCAGTTTCCACTGAATCCAGCAACGCTGCGAATTATTGTTGGTCACTTAAGCGAAAAGCCTCGGATATTGAGTACAAATGAAAACCATTACCAAAATATTTTAACTTAGTTGCACTATTGCAAAGCATCAGCACCATTATGCAATTAAATATAATATATTCAATAAAAGTTAATTTGTCGTTTTTCCAATTCCTACCTGATACAAGTAGTCTGAAATTATATTTGTGTTAATCGTCAAGCAGTCTATCATAAACAAAACAATTCTGAGGAAGCAACACTTTAAAAAAATGTTGTCCAGTGAGATGACAGGACAGTTAGTCTGAGCTCAGTGGTCAGGAATATGTCCGGGTGTATTAAGGGTGAGTTTTTTGGGTACTGTAATTGGGGAGGATGATGAAGTAGGATAAAGTCAGCAGGATTCCTTTACAGGAAATAGTGTCTGACAAATCTCTTGGAATATTTTGAGGAAATAACAGGCAAGATAGATAAAGCAGAGGCAGTGGATGTTGTTTGCTTGGATTTTCAGATGATCTTTAACAAGGTACCCCATGCAAGGCTGGTTCAGAGAGCAAGGAGACATGGGATCCAAGAGGACGTTGCTTTGTGGATCCAGAACTGGCTTGCCACAGAATGCAAAGAGTGGTTGTAGACGGGTCATATTCTGCATGGAGGTCGGTGACCAGTGGGGTGCCTCAGGGATCGGTTCTGGGACCCCTACTCTTTCTGATTTTTATAATTGACCTGAATGAGGAAGTGGAGGGATGGTTTATTAATTTTGCTAATGACACAAATGTTGTGGGTGCTGTGGATCGTGTGGAAGGATGATAGAGGTTACAGTGGGACATTGACAGGATGCAAAACTGGGCTGAGAACTGGCAGATGGAGTTCAACCTAGATAAGTGTGAGGTTGTTCATTTTGGCAGAATACAGCATTAATGGTAAGACTCTTGACAGTGTGCAGAATCAAAGGGATCTTGGGGTTCCAGTCCATAGGACACTCAAAGCTGCAACACAAGTTGACTCCGTGGTTAAGAAGTCGTACGGCGCATTGGCCTTCATCCACCATTGGACTGAGTTTAAAAGTCGTGACTTACTGTTGCCGCTATATAGGACCCTGATCAGACGCATTTTGGAATATAGTGCGCAGTCCTGGTCGCCTCACTACAGGAAGGACGTGGAAGCCATAGAAATGTTGCTGAGGCGATTTACAACGATGTTGCCTGGATTGAGGAGAATTCCTTATGAGAAGAAGTTGAATGAAGTCGGCCCTTTCTCCTTGGAGTGACGGTGGATGAGAGATGACCTGATAGAGGTGTACAAGATAATGAGAGGCATCGATCATGGGGTTTGTCAGAGGCTTTTCCCCAGGGCTGAAATGACTACACGAGAGGGCACAGTTTAAATGTGCTTGGAGGTAGGTACAGAGGAGATGTCAGGGGTAAGATTTTTACGCAGAGAGTGGTGAGTGTGTGGAATGGTCTGCCGGAGGTGGTGGTGGAGGCCGAAATGAGAGGGTCTTTTAAAAGACTCCTGGATAGGTATATGGAGCTCAGAAAAATAGAGGGCTATGAGTAAGCTTAGGTATTTCAAAGGTTTGGCACAGCTTTGTGGGACGAAGGGCCTATACTGTTCTGCAAGATTTTCATGTTTCTATGTTTCCAAGTTGCTGCATGTGAGGCTGCTTAACAAGATGACAGCTCATGGAATTACAGGAAAGAGACGTGTTTGGATCGAAGATTGGCTGACTGACAAGGGAGAAAGCGTCAGAATAATATGGGCATTTCTGTTTTGCTGTCGGTATCTCATGGTGTTCTGTAGGGGTCAGTATTGAGACCGCATCTTTTCGTGTTAAATCTGAATGATATGGATAACGGAATTGATACCTTGGTGACGAACTTTGCAGTTGATACAAGGATACGTACGGGGCAGGTAGTTTCGAGAGAAGTGGGAGTCTGCAGAAAGACTTCGATAGGTTTGGAGAACAGGCAACGAAGTGGCGGATGTAACACGGTGTATGCAAGGGAACGGTCATGTACAATTTGTAGAAGGAATAGGGGCGTAGAAAAAAAATGGGAGAAAATTCAAAAATCAGAAGAGCATAGGTACTTGGGAGTCCTTGAGCAGGAGTCCCTGTTGTTTTGCTTGCAGATTGTGTTGATTAAGGATGGCAACAGTAATGTTAGCATATAAGAGCAAGGATGTGACACTAGCTTTAAAACGCATTGGTCAGATCGCTCGGTGTATTGTGAGTTGTTTCCGACCTGTTATCTTAGAAAATGCTACTCTCGTGTTGGAGCTGGTCCGGAGAAGTTTCACGAGGGTGATTCCGGGAATGAAATGGTTAAGTATGAGGAGCATTAGACGGCTTTGACCCTGTACTCGCTGGTCTGGAAGAAAGAGAGGGGATCTCATTGAAGACAATTAAATATTGAAAGGCATCGACAGAGTGGCTGTGAAGAAGATGCACCCTGTACTGTGTGAATCTGGGACCAGAGGACACGGCCCTCAATTTATAGGCATCCACTGACAGCAGAGATGAGGAGGAAATTTAATCTTTAGAATTCATTCCCATGAACGGAGTAGCGGTCAAGTCATTGAGTGCATTTTAAATGGATGTTCAAAGATTATGGGGAGAAGGCAGGAGAATGGGGTTGAGAGAGGTAATCAATTGGACACGAAGGAATGGCGGAGCAGACTCGATTGGCTGAGCGGCCTCTGTCTGGTATCTCATGGCTCATGGTCTGAAGAAGAGGCCAGTGAGGTTTCATTAGGATTAGGGTATTCACGCCTGGATTATTGTATTCAGTTTTGGTCATTCTGCACAAAATGCTGGTGGAACACAGCAGGCCAGGCAGCATGTAATGGGAGAAGCACTGTCGACTTTTCGGGCCGAGACCCTTCGTCACTGACAGTGCTTCTCCCTGTAGATACTGCCTGGCCTGCTGCGTTCCACCAGCATTTTATGTGTGTTGTTTGAATTTCCAGCATCTGCAGATTTCCTCCTGTTTAGTCATTCTGCTACAGGAGAGAGGACGTCAAACTGGAATGAGTGCAGGGGAGATTTACGAGAATGGTGCCGGTACTCGAGGTTGGACAGGTTGGGATTTCACACCTGGAAGTGCAGGAGATTGAGGTGACCTTATGCAGGTGTCCCAAACCATGAGTGTACAGAAATGGGGTATATGCGCAGTCCTTTTCCCCACTTTTGTGGAATCAACAACCAGTGGGCACTGGTTTAAGGTGAGAGAGGATTGATTTAATAGGGATCCCAGAGGGAAATTATTAATCCACTCTCACTTCCGGTTCATTGTTTAACTGACACGGTGGGTGCACTCTCAGGTTGGAGGAGCAACACCTCATATTACATCCGGGTAGTTTACACCTCAATGACATGATATCTTTAACTTCTAACTCTACCTTTTTTTTTTCATCAACCCACACGCCCGTCTCCTCCATCCTGTGTCCACTCTTCCCCACTGCGGATTGTCTCCCTCTCGTTCCGCTTTTACTTTTTTCCCCCCATTATCCACTCTCCTATCCTATCAGATTCCTTTTGTTCAGTCCTTTGCATTTTCCTCCTACCAGCTCACAGCATCTGACTTCATCTCCCACCTCCCCCACCCACTCACCTTCACTCTTATCTGGCTTCACCTATCACCTACCAGCTTGGACTCCTTCCACTCCCCGCACCATCTTATTCCGGCTTCTCCCACTTCCAGTCCTGATGAAGGGTCTGGGCAGGAAATCTCTGTTTTGCTTTATCCCCTCTATAGAAGCTACCAGACCTCCTGACTTCCTCCAACAGTTTGTGTCTGTGACCCTGCATCTCCAACATCTGCAGAATCTCAGCGGGACACAGTGCAGAATGCAGAGACTACATCGGGTGTCACTAATGTCGAGGAGGCCACACCTGGAAAACTGGAAACAGTGGATGACCCCAACAAGCACGATGTTTAAAAGTTGCCTCATATGGAAGGACAGTTTGGGACCATGACTCGTGATGAGGAGAGAGGTTATCGGCAGGTCTGGCACTTCATCGACTTGCAGTTGGCTTCCAGACCCCGACACCCCTCCTTATCGCTGTAAACCTCCCCCTTTTGTGGACAACACTGCCACTTGGTGGAAATTTGCCGCAAGAACAGGACCGCCTGATTTGTGGACTCCATTGTCACCAGCTGGCGCTCTGCCGCAATAACGCTGAGAGACAGAAATGTGACGCTCAGCTGCTGAAATGTTTATTCAAGATTCAGGGTTGCTGAATTCCATTTCCAACAGACACGTGTAAATGAGGTCGAAATAATTATTACTCCGGCTCCAGAGCAACACAACAACACAACAGTAACAACATATATCCACAGATTATATACCGTGTACGGATTGATTGTCTGTTCATAAAGTGAATAAAAACGGGGTGGGTGAAGAAGGATACCTATGGTCCACACTGTCAGGGTGTTGTTTACCGGGAGACAAAGACTACAGGGACGAGAGGTTTTCTGTTGACTAATACACTGTGTGTGGACCCCGCTGGCAATTCTGGTGTTGTGACCCGAATCGAGACAAACACCACGCTGCCCACTCCACCAACAACACGGCACAGCCGGACACATAACAGGGTACTTTACATCCCACAACACTGGATTCAGTGATGAAACCCGTGATTAATGTTGTTGTCCCTCCGAAATCATAAGGAACGCCCAATAAGGTGCTTTTAAATGTGAGCGCACCACCACGGGTGACGTCACGACGACCACCCCCCCCCCCCCTCGCTCCTGACACCGTGATCTGCCCTCACGTGCGCGGTGTCGTCCGCGTGCTGGTGAGCTCGGGCTTTATCAGTTTAACAGCTGGGAAATAATCACGTGACCACTCCCTCCCTCACCGCTGACAGCAGAGAATTCAGGAGCTGCGCTATTCCCATTGGTGCGAAGCGATGTCAATCACTCATTACCACCCGTCGCAGAGGCGGACAAGCCGAGAGGGTGTTACCCCCACTCCGACCTCGAACTCCCCATCACAGCGGAGTAAATGTCCGCTTTCTGATTTATTTCCATTTCCCTCCGAGGGAGGTTGGGGCGTTTGTGAAGCGTCTCCTGCGGCTGGAGTCTGACTTATCGGCACGAGGTAGGAGGAGACCGTTCGGCCCGTCGGTTTGATGCCGGTTCCCCGGGGAGGGAGGGAGAGGGGGATTTTATTGATAGGAAAAAGATAGTGTGAGAGGGGCGGACAGGATGTTTGTCCCGGTGGAAATCTGTGGAACCGTCTGAGCACACGGTGGTGGCGAGCAGAGGGATTCACACATGGGGGCAAACACCAGCAGCCTTCTGACGTGCAAGTGGGGCCAATGATTCGGGAAACGTGACAATTATGCGTGTTTTGTTGAGATTGTACTTGGAATCCCACTCCCCATACTAACACGGGTTATATAGACCAAAGAACAAACTGCTGGAGGAACTCAATTGTCGGGCAGCATCTGTGGAGAGAAATGAACCGTCAACATTTCAGGCTGAGACCTTCCTTCTGGACTGAGAGTGGACAGAAATAGTCAGAAAAAAGAGGTGAGGGGTACGGATGGGGCAAGAGATGTGGATCCATCTGAGGGAGGAGGTGGGAAGGTGGAAATAGTGACGGGGTGGGAGGTGAGTGGTTGGGGCAACACGGGGCTGCAGAAAATTGAAATTAATTCCACAGAGGATTAACAAAGAGGTGAGAGAATGTTTGTAATAGAGAGTGCAATGAAGATTCACCAGACTGATCCCTGGAGTGGTGGGGTCATCATATGAAGAAAGATCAAATGTGATAACCCTTTCAATTAGAGAATTGAGGACTGAGAGGTGAACATTGAAATGCACAACATCATTACCGATTGAACCAGGGATCCCAGTCTCTGCAAAAGGGGGTGGATGCCTAGATTCTATAAAAAAAAAACATGTATTTTTTTTTAACTTTACCTGCTCTCCCAGTTTTACACTTACCCTGGTCCTTCACACACCCTTACTCCTTAAGGTTCAGCCCAGTAGCAACAGTCAGCAATTCATTAATTTGGCTTTTCCTAATGCCTCAGGGGTTGGTGTTTCCAGAAATTTATCAGTATCCATTGCTGCTGATTTCCACACACAAATAAATCAAAAGGGATTTCCCCAATCAAATCGATAATTAATCGATCAATAGCCCCCAAATTTGGTACTATCCCAGACGCAGGCCCCAAATTTGTTATGAACCTTAATGCTTTAGAAACAAGCCAGCAGCCATAAACTACACCTGGATTCTGGTTTTGATGTTAGAACCACTATCTTTAATAGAATCTGCTTAAAAAATAGCAACTTAAACAAGATAAACAGAAGTTAACAGTATTATGTGTATATACGTGTGTAAATATAACTCCCAAACTAGTGAGCTCAGGGGAAACAAGGCTTGGAGTCTTGAGATGGTAAAGTGCAAAAGTTCAGTTCATCCACAGAATAGATGATGAGAGATATTTGTAATCCAGGGTAAATATCAAGAGAAGGCAATTATGTCAAATTCCACAGGTTCCATGGTGGTAAAATGAGAGAACAGTTGGTGTAGACTTTATCTGTCATCATTCCAAATCCACATATGAATTATTACCGAAAGTGACTTGTCACCAGGGGTATCGTCTTCAACTGAATTACCACACCACATCTAGGCAAGGGTTAAGACATCAGTGGTCTTCACAGGATACCCCAAAACAGATCCACTCCTATGGATCAAACAGGGTCGCAACCACACATTCGAAGTATGGTGATTGATAATGAACCTACCATTGTGGGCATAGGAAAGTTCTAAACAGCGACCCTGTGGTGAACTACATATACCTGACTGGACACGCCCCCCCCCCCTTGCTGACTGCTTCTATGTCTTTGCCCACAGACCCCTGTATAAAGGAGATTGGAGGCACGGTTCCTCCCTCAGTCTCCAGGATGTGTGCGTTGATCTCTTGCTGTTCTGCTGCTGAGAATGTTCAATTTTTCAGCTAATAAAAGCCCATATCTCGCCTCATGTCTCCGACAGTTATTGATGGCACATCATACCCTTGGCCACTAGTTCCTGGATTTTGATCCTTCCGTTTTTCCTCCGTCTGACTCTGAGTGTCTGTGTCATCGGTTAAAACTAAACAAGCTGCGAGCGATGTAAATAAGCTGTAAGTCAGACTGATTCACCTTCTTAATCTCTGTCTCTCTTCAAATGACAGTCCACAGCAAATGAAACCTAGGGATTCATAACAATGGCCACTCCCCATTGTGAACTTGCTGATGTCTCTGCAGGGTGGAAGAGCGAGTGAATCTCTTCCCACATACTGAGCAAGTGAACGGCTTCTTCCCAGTGTGAATTCGATGATGACTCTGTAGGTCAGATGACCGAGTGAATCTCTTCCCACAGACTGAGCAGGTGAATGGCTTCTCCCCAGTGTGAACTCGCTGGTGTCTCTGTAGGGTGGATGAATGTGTGAATCTCATTCCACAGACTGAGCAGGGGAATGGTCTCTCATCAGTATGAACTCGCTGATGACTCAGTAGTTGGGATGACTGAGCAAATCCCTTCCCACATTTTGAACAGGTGAACGGCTTCTCCCCAGTGTGAACTCGCAGATGACTCTGTAGGTTGGATGGATCAGTGAATCCCTTCCCACAGACTGAGCAGGTGAACGGCTTCTCCCCAGTGTGAACTCGCTGATGACTCAGTAGTTGGGATAACTGAGTAAATCCCTTCCCACATTCTGAACAGGTGAACGGCTTCTCCCCAGTGTGAACTCGCAGATGACTCTGTACTTGGGATGACTGAGTGAATCTCTTCCCACAGACTGAGCAGGTGAACGGCTTCTCCCCAGTGTGAACTCGCTGATGATTCTGTAGGGTGGATGAATGAGAGAATCCTTTCCCACAGACTGAGCAGGTGAAAGGCTTCTGCCCAGTGTGAACTCGCTGGTGACTATGCAGGGTGGATGAAGCAGTAAATCCTTTCCCACATTCTGAGCAGGTGAACGGCTTCTCCCCAGTGTGAACTCGCTGATGTACCAGTAGGGTGGATGATTCACTGAATCCTTTACCACATTCTGAGCAGGTAAATGGCTTCTCCCCAGTGTGAACTCTCTGGTGTCTCCGTAGGTTGGATAAATGAGTGAACCCTTTCCCACATTCTGAGCAGGTGAACGGTTTCTCTCCAGTGTGAACTCGCTGATGACTCTGTAGGGTGGATGAATCAGGGAATCCTTTCCCACACTCTGAGCAGTTGAATGGCTTCTCCCCAGTGTGAACTCGCTGGTGCCTCTGTAGGTTGGATAACTCAGTGAATTCTTTCCCACATTCTGAACAGGTGAATGGCTTCTCCCCAGTGTGAACTCGCTGATGACTCTGTAGGTTGGATGGATCAGTGAATCCCTTCCCACAGACTGAGCAGGTGAACGGCTTCTCCCCAGTGTGAACTCGCTGATGACTCTGTACTTGGGATGACTGAGTGAATCTCTTCCCACAGACTGAGCAGGTGAACGGCTTCTCCCCAGTGTGAACTCGCTGATGATTCTGTAGGGTGGATGAATGAGAGAATCCTTTCCCACAGACTGAGCAGGTGAAAGGCTTCTGCCCAGTGTGAACTCGCTGGTGACTATGCAGGGTGGATGAAGCAGTAAATCCTTTCCCACATTCTGAGCAGGTGAACGGCTTCTCCCCAGTGTGAACTCTCTGGTGTCTCCGTAGGTTGGATAAATGAGTGAACCCTTTCCCATATTCTGAGCAGGTGAACGGTTTCTCTCCAGTGTGAACTCGCTGATGACTCTGTAGGGTGGATGAATCAGGGAATCCTTTCCCACACTCTGAGCAGGTGAATGGCTTCTCCCCAGTGTGAACTCGCTGGTGACTCTGTAGATTGGATAACTCAGTGAATTCTTTCCCACATTCTGAACAGGTGAACGGCTTCTCCCCAGTGTGAACTTGCTGATGTCTCTGTAGGTTGGATGGATCAGTGAATCCCTTCCCACATACTGAGCAGGTGAAAGGCCTCTCCCCAGTGTGAACTCGCTCGTGACTCTGTAGGTGGGATAACCGATTAAATCCCTTCCCACAGACAGAGCAGGTGAATGGCTTCTCCCCAGTGTGAACTCGCTGATGTACCAGTAGGGTGGATGACTCAGTGAATCTCTTCCCACAGACTGAGCAGGTGTATGGCTTCTCCCCAGTATGAACTCGCTGGTGTTTCCATAGGGTGGAAGAGTGAGTGAATCTCTTATCACAGACTGAGCAGGTGAACGGCCGCTCCCTGGTGTGAACTCGCTGGTGAGCCATTAGGTCAAATGACTGAGTGAATCCTTTCCCAGAAATTCAGCAGATGACCAGCCTCTGCCCAGTGTGGTGTGAACTGACTGGTGTGTCCACAGGTGGGAAGACCAACTGAATCCTTTCTCACACACAGAACAGATGAATGGCCTTGCCCAGTGTGAACTTGTACCTTCCAATTGAGATAACTGAGTGAATCCATTCCCACTTTCTGAGCAAGTGAATGGCCTTTCTCCTGTGTAAAATGACGGGCTTGCCAGTTGGTCAAATGACCAAGTTAATCCCTCCCCACAGTGTGAGTAGGAAGGATGGTCGATTGAATCCCTTGCTCCACTTATTAAATATCTAGACAGAGTCAACAAAACTGGTGTGCCATGTTTGAGCTTCCTGGAGACAAATTTCTTCTCATTTTTAACCTGTAAAAAGATATACAGAATCGATCAATGGGTTTAGGACAACATTACAGATGAGATTACTTGAGTTGCCAAGCTTTGATCTGGTATCACACTGTTACAGTGAGGTTAATCCCAAGTTAGACAGATAAATACTGGCAGACCACAGTATGTGCGCTTGCAATACTGTGCGTCAGACAGAGTGGTCAGCAACACTGGGGCTCCACAGGGGACTGTCCTGTCTCCCTTTGTCTTCATCATCTATACCTCAGACTTCAACTACACCACAGAGTCTTGCCATCTTCAGAAGTTTTCTGATGACTCTACCATCGTTGGATGCATCAGCAAGGGAGATGAGGCTGAGTACAGGGCTACAGTGGGAAAACTGTCACATGGTGTGAGCAGAATCATCTGCAGCTTAATGTGAAAAAGACTAAGGAGCTGGTGGTGGACCTGAGGGGGGTTAAGGCACCAGATACCCCTGTTTCCATCCAAAGGGTCACTGTGAACATGGTGGAGGATTACAAGTACCTGGGGATATGAATTGACAATAAACTGGACTGGTCAAAGAACTCTGAGGCTGTCTACAAGAATGGTCAAAGCCGTCTCTATTTCCTGAGGAGACTGAGGTCCTTTAACATCTGCCAGATGATGCTGAGGATGTTCTACGAGTCTACGGTGGCCAGTGCTATCATGTTTGCTGTTGTGTGCTGGGGCAGTAGACTGAGGGAAGCAGACAGCAACAGAATCAACAAACTCACTCGTAAGGCCAGTGATGTTGTGGGGGTGGAACTCGACTCTCTGACGGTGGTGTCTGAAAAGCTGATGCTGTCCAAGTTGCATGCCATCTTGGAAAATGTCTCCCATCCATTCTATAATGTACTGGTTAGGCACAGGAGTACATTCAGACAGAGACTCATTCCACTGAGATGCAACACTGAGTGTCACAGGAAGTCATTCCAGCCTGCGGCCGTCATACTTTACAACTCCTCCTTCAGAATGTCAGACACTCTGAGCCAATAGGCTGGTCCTGGACTTATTTCCTCTTTGCATAACTTATTATCATTTAATTATTTTTGGTTTTATTTTGCTATATTTCTACTCTATTCTTGGTTGGTGCAACTGTAACAAAATCCAAATTCCCTCGGGATCAATAAAGTATGTCTGTCTGTCTGAAATCTTCTCCTGACTGGGCAGTGTGCTGGTATCTGGAATGACCATCAATTCTCTGATGTTCTTCCTGTCTCTATAAGACTGGGGCATTTTTGCCATCTCCAGTTTATACCCTGGCTCAGTTTGACTCTCTCCATTGGTATTACTCCCTGTTCCTGCTGAGCTGCATGGGTGCCTGGCCCCACAGTAACTGAAACAGTCTCACACAAATAGTCTCTTGACGTGCAGCTGGGATTTTCTTTTATGTATTATTAACTTAATGTGCCACAGTTTTAACGCCATATAAGAATTCCTGCTGAAATGACTGGTTGGTCCGCACAGCTGTTAAAAGGACTTAGGGTGAATTTTTGTATTATTTCAGGTTGTTGTCACAGTCATAGCAAATTTCAACACAGAAACAGGCCCTTTGGGCCATCTAGTTTGTGCTGAACTATTTAAACTGCCCACTCCCAATCCAGGTACCTACACGAACCTGTTAAATGTTAAAATCAAGCTCGCATGCACCACTTGTGCTAGCTGCTCATTCCACATCCGGAAGACCGTCTGTGTGAAGAAGTTCCCCTCATGCTTCCCTTAACGTTTCATGTTTCACCCTTAACCCATGGCCTCTTGTTGTCTTAGTGGAGAAAGCCAGCTTGCATTTACGCTATCTATGCCCCTCTACCACAATCAAATCTCCCCTCAATCTTCTACATTCCAGAGAATAAAGTCCTGACCTGTTCAATCTTTCCTTATAATCCAAGCCCTCCAGACCTGGCAACATCCTTGTGAAATTTCTCTGAACTCTCTGAAACTCTTTTACATCTTTCCTGTAGGTAGGTGACCAAAACTGCACACAATAATCCAAATTAGGCCTCACCAATGTCTTCTACAAGTCAACATAACATCCATCTATTGTCAGTATTTGATTCATCAAAGCCAATGGGCTGAAATCTTTTTTTCCGTCTCTATCTAACCGTGATAACACTTTCAGTGAATTAAGGACTTGTATTCCCAGGTCCCTTTCTTCTACAACACTCCTCTGTGCCCGACCAGTCACTCTGAAAGACCTCCCTTGGTAGGTCAGACCAAAGTTCAACAACTCACACTTGTCTGCATTAAATTCCATTTTCCATTTCTCAATCCATTTTCCCAGTGGGTCCAGATAACACTGCAAGCCATGATAGTCCTCCTCGCTGACCACTACACCACCAATCTTCATTTCATCTACAGATCTGCTAATACAGTTAAACACACTATCCTCTAGAATACTGATATAGATGACAAACAGCAACAGATCCAGCACTGATCCCTGTGGCACACCACTAATCAGAGGCCTCCAGTCAGAGAGGCAACCATCTGCTACCATACTCTGGCTTCTGCCAAAGTCAGTGTCTCATCCCATTTACTATCTCATCTTGAATGCTGATTGACTGAACCTTCTTGACCAACCTCCCATATGAGACTTTGTCAAGTGTCTTGCTAAAGTCCATGTAGACAACATCCACTGCCTTGCCTTCATCCACTTCCCTGATAACTTCCTCGAGAGACTCTATAAGATTAGTTAGAAATGACCTGCCATGCACATAGCCATGCTGTCTATCCTTAATCAGTCCACATCTATCCAAATACTTGTCCGGGTCCAGCACATAACGTCACTACTGATGTCAAGCTCATCAATGTACAATTTCCTAGTTTATTTTTAGAGCCTTTCTCAAACAGTGTCCTCCAATCCTCCAATACCTCACCTGCCACTGAGGATTATTTAAATATCTCTGCTTGTGCCCTGACAGTTTCTGCACTTGTCCTCCGCAGAGTCCCAGAGTCCCAGATTTATCCACACTAATTTGCCTTAAGAAGTTGTTGCTGCTTTGCCTCACTTCTATAGACTCTGTGTCCATCTCCAGTGTAAATACGGATGCAAAAATAATCTCCCCCATCTACTTTGTCTCCTCATATGGATTACCATTCTGATGCAGAGGATTAATTTTTTCCCTTGCAATCTATTTGCTCTAAACATATCTGCAGAATCCCTGAGGATTCTCCTTCACCTTCTCCGCCCAGGCAAGCTCATGCCTCCTTTTATTTTTTTCATATGTGTTCACTTGAATTTCCTGTATTTCATAAGTACCCCATTTGTTCCTATCTGCCTGTACCTGGTATGCACCTCCTTTTTATTGATCTGGGAGAGGAAAGCCAAAGGGGTGACAGAGCTGCATGGAGGGAGGTGGGGGTAAGGGGGGCTAAACTAAACTTGCAGGGGGAATGGGAGCCTGAATAATAGAACAGATAGTGGAGGGGTGATGGAGACAGTTGGTGTTCAGTCCTCCGACAAAGTCAGGAATGAAAAAGTTGAGCATGGTGCAGTGAATATGCTGAGCCCTGTATATTTCAATACAAGGAGCAGCGTAGGAAAGGTGGATGTGTTCAGGGCTTGAATTAAGATACTAGGATCTGGCAACTGTGGACTGAGACAGGCTGCTTTATGGCAAAGGTGTGTTTGGTAAATGGGAGTCCTTCAAAGCCAAATTTTTAAAGTACAAAGGGGGAATTTGCTTCTCAGAATAAAAAGTGAAGATAAAAAACTGTAGGGAACCTTGGATTTCAAGGGATATTGAGACCCTGGTGAAGCATAAAATGAAGTTGTATAACAGGGATAGGCAGGATAAGAAATGCAAGAGAACACATAAGAAATAAATCCTGATGGCATGAGATTGTCCTGCAGAAATGATGAATGATAATCCACAGGGATTCTCCAGATAGATCAAGAGCAAAAGGATTGTAAGGCACAAAGCTGGTCCTCTGGAAGACCGGAATGGTGATCCACTTGTGGAACGAAAGCACATGGGGGAGATCTTAAATAATTTTTCATCTATGTTTACTCAGGAGATGGAGAAAGGCTCTATGGGAGTGTGGAAAAGTGGCATTAAAATCATGGAACCTGCACAGATTAAAGAAAAACAGTGATTTCGCTGTTCAACCTAGAACATAGAAATCTACAGCATGTTCTGGAGTATTGTGTGCAGTTTTGGTCTCCAAATTTGCGGAAGGATATTCTTGCTATGGAGGGAGTGCAGCGCAGGTTCACAAGATTAATCCCTGGAATGGTGGGACTGTCATATGATGACAGATTGGAGCCACTGGGCTTGTATACACTTGAATTTTGAAGGATGAGAGTGGATCTGATTGAAACTTATAAGATTATTAAGGGATTGGACACACTGGAGGCAGTAAGAAAGTTCCCGCTGATGGGTGAGTCCAGAACTTGAGGCCACAGTTTAAGAATAAGGGGTAGGCCATTTAGAACAGAGATGCCTAAACTTTTTCACCCAGAGAGTGGTGGATATGTGGAATGCTCTGCCCCAGAAGGCAGTGGAGGCCAAGTCTCTGAATGCATTTAAGAGAGAGTTAGATAGACATCTTATAGTGGGGTGAAGGGATATGGAGAGAGGGCAGGAATGGGTTACTGAAAGTGTATGATCAGCCATGACCACAGTGAATGGCAGTGCTGGCTAGCAGGTCTGAAAGGCCTACTCCTGCACCTACTATCTATTGTCTATTGTTCCAGGCCATTCAGCCCACAATGTTGTGCCAACCATGTAACTTACTCTAGAAACTGCGTAGAATTTCCGAAGTGCATAGACTTCTATTTTTCTAAGCACCATATTCCTATCTAAGAGGCTGTTAAAAGACCCTATTGTATCTGCATTGACCACCGCTGCTGGCAGTGCATTACACAGACCCACCACATTCTGTGCAAAAAAAAAATAACCCTGACATCCCTTCGGTATCTATTTTCAAGTACCTTAAAACTATGCCCCCTCATGTTAGCCATTTCAACCCTGAGAATAAACCTCTGGCTATCCACACGATCAATGCCCCTCATCATCTTATACACCTAAAAAATGCACTAAACAGAGACAAGGAAATTATCCATTGCATTGAGGAATTGTTCAAAGTATCGAAGTTAGTTTTTTTTTACACAGAGATTGGTGAGCAGCCCTGGTGGACGCAGAAGCGAAAGGGTCTTTTAAGGGACTCCTGGATGGATACCTGGAGCTTAGAAAATTAGAGGGCCTTGGCGAAGGTAAGGATATGTTTGGGACAGCTTTGTGGGCCAAAAGGCCTGTATTGTGCTGTAGGTTTTCTGTTCCTGTGTAGAAAAAATATAAGGGCATAGAACAGGTAAATTCAAGCAGGCTTTTTCAACTGATGTTAAGTGTGATGACAACCAGAAGTGATGGGTTAAGTGGGGAGGTGAAATTTATGGGGAATATGTGTAAAACCTCTTCATTGAATTGGCCGTGAGAGTGTGGAAAAGAAGCCAGCACGAGTGGTGAACATGAGCTCAATTTTACCACTTAAGAAAAGTTTGGATGGGAGCCTGGATGGTAGGGGTATGGAGGCCGATGGTTCCAGTGCAGGTAGTTGCATTAGAAAGCTTTAATGTTCTTTTGGCATTGACAAAATGGGCTAAATAGCCTGTTCCTGTACTGAACTTCTCCACATTTCTATAACAGAGAAGCTGGCCAAACTTGTTTGGAAGGGAAAAGGTAGGATTGACAATGGAGCAGCAATGGCTGGAGTTTCCGGGAGCAATTCGGGAACTGAGTGATCGATACATCCCAAAGAAGTGGAAGCATTGAAACGGCAGGAGGACACAACCGTGGCTGGAATAAGAAGACAAAGCCAACAGAAACACCTAAGAGAGGGCAAACAAAAGAGCAAAAACTATTAGGAAGCTTTAGAAACAAAGTTTCTAAAACAAAAAGTCAGATGAGCTCAGGGCGTGGCATTATGATACTGTAGCCATTAATGATTCTTGGTAGCACCCAGCAGTCTGAGACATTTAGAGGAACAAAATACCCGGGACCTCAATATCTCTTGAAAACCACGGTTCCCTGCACCAGTTACCTTACAACTTTTATTTTGGCAGGCATATACAAACTCTATACCCTCACTTCTGAAGAACTCCCACTTGCAAGTACTGCTTTTCGAGAAAAACAGCCAGTCCCAATCCACACTTGTTAGATCTTTCTGATACCATCAGAATTGACCTTCCTCCAATTTAGAATCTCAGCTCATCATCCAGCCCACTTTTTTTTTTTCCATATTTACTTGGACTCTTATGTTGTTACGATCGCTAGATATGAAGTGTTTACATACACTAATTTCAGTCACTAACAATGGATCATTTCCTAACAGCTTATTGCACACTTCTACATCGGGAATTCTACATCCTGATTAAGGGCACATTTGACAAACTCTACCCCATTTGGTCCTTAAATATATAAAAAGTTAAAATCGCTTACTATATCAACCTTTGTTTTTTAGCATAGACTGCAATCTCTGCAAAGTTTGCTCCTCTAAATCTCTCAGAGTATTCGGTGCAACCAAGTCCCAATAATGGCTACAATATCACAATTCCCTGTCCTGAGCTCATCGGGCGTTCCTACGATGCTTCTTGCATTGTGATATACACAGCTCAGCACATTCATCGCACCATGCTCAACCTTTTGTCTGCTGACTCTATCTGAGTTCTGAACAACGTCTGTCTGGGTGTCAAGAAAGCAACCTCTCCCTCAATGTCACAAAAGCAAGGGAACTGGTTGTGGACTACAAAAGGAATGGAGACAGGCTAACCCCTATTGATATCAATGGATCTGGGGTTGAGAACATATGGACATTTGACTTTCCTCTGCCAGGTAATCCCCCCAACAGTTTATAAAGTGGTCTACCTGTTGTTGCATGAGATGACCCCAAGAGTACTCTGTGACGGCTATTTAACCTCATTCCCCTTTCTGACTCTCACCCAGTTTACTGTGTCCTGCACCTTGGGTGTAACTCACCTCTCTTGATGTTATAACTATCACCCCCTCCAACTCCTAGATGATCCAGAATTCATCCATTTCCAGCTCCAGCTCCTTAAAGCTCAGGGTTACAAGCTGCAGCTGGATGCACGTCTTGTAGGTGATGGTATCAGGGGCACTGGAGGTCTCCCCGCCTTCCCACCAATGTCCCGTCTAATTTGTAATGACCGGTGTGCCGAAACACCTTGTGCTGTGCAATTTTTACACACTGACAACAAGACATGCACACTGAATTTTAAATAGAGTGGTATTTCTTTTAACAGCTAACAACTCACTGTCGATAAAAACTTTGATCTCCTCTGGGTTTGATCGAGTTCATAGGCACTCTCACACAAACTATGTAACAGGCCTGTTGTGGGTTATGAAGGATTTTCTCACTAGAACTTTTGCAAACCGTCCACATGTGATTTGCTTGCTAAATGATACTTTCAAAGGTCAGATTTCCAAATATCACTCCCCACTTGCAAATTCTCCAGCAAATTTTGCATCGCCAGAATACTGCAACACCAGTTTCCATATTGTACATAAATATTTCCCCTGAACACTCCCCCAAGTGACTGACGGTGGTGAACTCAGTGATGGCAATGCCAATGAATATGAAGGGAAGGGCAGTAGTCTGTCTCACTGGAGTCTGGCACATTTGTGATGTGAAAACCGCTTTTTCCCCAGGACAAAGTTGTTTGATATCATTACGTACCCAGGGAGATCGGGACAAAACATGTTCTCACCGGTAGAAAAGGGCAGAACGAGATGAGGTAGCTCAAGCAACACACACAAAATGCTGGAGGAGCTCAGCAGGCCAGGCAGCATCTATTGAAAAGAGTACTAATGCTGAGTTCCTCCGGCATTTTGTGTGTGTTGCTTGGATTTCCAGCATCTGCAGATTTTCTCTTGTTTGTAATCGGAGATAGAACAAAGGTGATTTTCTCAACTGGAGATGTAAAAGATTTTGTTCCCTTTCTCCGAGTTCCCAATCCTTGCATTTAGATAGCTGGAGCTCAGCTCTGTCTGAGAGATCCATCGGTTCCCATTCCCTCAGCGGCTGGAAGTTCCCCGGGGCCCGTGTACGGATCGTGGGGCTGAGAGAGAGGGAAGAGAGCAGGACTGTCCCAGGATTGCGGACTATGATGTCCGGAGTTCACAGCAAATGTCCCTCAATCGGTGTTTAAGATAGCAGCCCGGAAAATCATTCTTACCTTTCCCGATCCGGAGCGCCTTTGTGTACGGCGCGCATGCGTGCTATTCGGTGACGTCATCAATCTTGATGCCTGCGCATTTGATCGTTGCTTCAGAGGCAGCGAAATTTTAAACCCAGGGTTGTATGGGTAATCGCGGTGCCATTAAACGTTCCTGCTAGTACCGGTTTCATGTCCACACCGCAGGGTTTTTTCTGTGTAGAAAACTCAGTAACTGTTTTAACGTAGAAAGCAGCTCCCAAAAACAATATACTCAATATCAACAGGCATTCCATTTACCTAAAGCCTCTCGGACAACCCTCTTTCAAAGGCAGATATAAAACACAAGAGATTCTGCAGTTGCTAGAAACACACACACACACACACACACACACACACACACACACACACACACACACACACACACACACACACACATACACACACACAAAATGCTGGAGGAACTGTGCAGTTCAGGTAGCAACTAAGCAGAGAAGTACACAGTCTAGGCATGCTGAAGGGGCTCGGACTAAACGTTTTCTATTTATTCCTCTCTACATTTGCTGCCGGATCTGTTGATTTCCTCCAGTATTTTGCAGAAATTAACCAGTTTTTTTTTCAATCAAGCAGTTTCCAAATGTGTCTGATCTTTCATCTGTAGCCACATCCTGCAGGTTCGGTTTGTCTTCTTCCTCCTCCTTGTAAACTCCAGGCCCCATCACTTTCTGGAGCCCCAAATCCCTGACTGGCAACTTGGTTTCTGACTCTGCTCCATTCACTCGCTAGTCTGCTGTCAGACTTCAGAGGTGCATTGGAACAACCCAGCAGTTCGAAGCGAAGTCTCTGACTCTGCTCCATTCACTCGCTAGTCTGCCGTCAGGCTTCAGAGGTGCATTGTAACAACCCAGCAGTTCGAAGCGAAGTCTCTGACTCTGCTCCATTCACTCGCTAGTCTGCTGTCAGACTTCAGAGGTTCATTGTAACAACCCAGCAGTTCGAAGCGAAGTCTCTGACTCTGCTCCATTCACTCGCTAGTCTGCTGTCAGACTTCAGAGGTTCATTGGAACAACCCAGCAGTTCGAAGCGAAGTCTCTGACTCTGCTCCATTCACTCGCTAGTCTGCTGTCAGGCTTCAGAGGTTCATTGGAACAACCCAGCAGTTCGAAGCGAAGTCTCTGACTCTGCTCCATTCACTCGCTAGTCTGCCGTCAGACTTCAGAGGTTCATTGGAACAACCCAGCAGTTCGAAGCGAAGTCTCTGACTCTGCTCCATTCACTCGCTAGTCTGCTGTCAGACTTCAGAGGTTCATTGTAACAACCCAGCAGTTCGAAGCGAAGTCTCTGACTCTGCTCCATTCACTCGCGAGTCTGCTGTCAGAATTCAGAGGTTGATTGTAACAACGCAGCAGTTCGAAGCGAAGACCTTTGAAAATTGTGAGAGTGACCTAAAACATTGAAAAGAGCGGAGAAGAAGGAGTTTAACCATCTTCGTCCGGAGCCCTGAACAACGTCACAACCACAGTGAGCTCATCGTCTTGTTCAGCCCGGAGAAAATCATGCAGGGAATTCATGCAGGTGTATAAGATGATGAGAGGCATTGGTCGTGTGGATAGCCAGAGGCTTTTTCCCAGGGCAGAAACGGCTAACATGAGGGGGAATAGGTTTAAGCTGCTTGGAAGTAGGTACAGAGGAGATGTCAGAGCTAAGAATTTTAAACAACAGTGGTATTTATGTATGAAATGCACTGCCAGCGACGGTGGTAGAGTCGGATAAAATAGGATCTTTTAAGAGACTCTTAGATAGGTACATGGAGCTTAGAAAAATAGAGGGCTATGCGGTAGGGCAATTCTAAGCAGTTTAGAGACTAATTTACATGATCGGCACAACATTGTGGGCCAAAAGGACTGTAATGTGTTGTAGATTTCTGTGATTCTATGGAATTCAAGGGGAATTTCCTATCCCACGGAGTGGCGACCAGTTGCAACCTGTCATCTCAGGGAGAGCGAGAGGGGAACGGCAGGGATAGATTTTCATAAACTGATACGGAACAGAAACATGGGCTGAAACCAGATGGGCCGAGTGCCCTTTCTAGAATACATAGTGAGTGTAGTGGAGACTGTAAGTACCTGACACACGGAATTTGATAAAACTGATTTATCTTTCACAGATCCACAATATTAAACACCAGTCTAGTTTAAGGAGTCAGCAGAACAGACTCCTCCAATGCTCAGTGACCTGGGTGCGATGAGCAGCCGCAAGAACTGCAGAATCTGATAGTAACAGTCCGTCATGAACCTGCAGCTGCCTTCAGTCACCGTGATGGTTAAACATTTAACACGGAGCTGATTTGAACTTTCTCCCTGATGTGAAGTTGCTGCTGTTACAGCAGCTGGGATGATTGAGTGAAACTCTTTGCTCACTCCGGACAGAAATGTGGCCTCTATTTATTAAGAACTCACCGGAGCATCACAAGGTGGGTTAACTGAATGAGTCTCTTCGCACACACGGAGCAGGTGAACGGCCGCTTCCCAGAGCGAAGCTGTTGGTGTATCTACGCTGTGCCACTGAATCCCTTCCAAAATGAGAGCCAGTGAATGACGTCACACTGATACAACGTCATGGCGATGTATCCAATCAGATCACGGAGATGGACACGTGTTCGCGCTCTCCTTGCAGCTAGTGGGGCGCTGTCTTCTCCAGCATCTCCGTCTCCACTTTCAAGGATCGGCGGCATTCAAGCGCTGGTGACCTGATAGATACCGCGGAGCTAACGTGATGTTGTGTTTGATATTCCTATAGACCGGGGGTCGGCAACCTGCGGCTCCCGAGCCATTTGTGGCTCTTTCACCTCTGTGCTGCGGCTCCCTGTGGCTTTGGGAAATAATTGGTCAGTATTTAATTAAAATGTATTTTATGTTAGTTTGTTAGCTTTTGAAATGTAATTCTAAATTTGAAGATTATGGTGATCTTGTACAATCTAAGTGTGGCGACACATTTCCTCACAATTAGCCAGCATTCCGGCTAAGGGAGATAGCCTACGGGGTTTGTGAGTACGCGTCTTTTGCAGCATCTGCGTCCATGGGGGCTGGGTTGAGGGAGGCTTAAAAGCAAGGCTGTTTAGTTCGAATAAAGTTATTCGACTGCAGTTTACTGACTGCGTGAGCACACCGCTACAACGTGTTTTTATCGCTATTAATATACGTCACCACTGCCAATACCTGACACCCGCCAGTGCGCGATTTCTTTAATTTTTCGATCCAAGGTAAGCCAACTATGGAGAATTCTAAAAAAAGAAAAGTGACTGAAGAAAACAGAACGTTTAATGATACGTGGACAGATTCATTTGCTTTCACTGTTGACGAGACTGGTTTACCGGTATGCTTAATATGCAATGACAAACTAGCAAACAACAAAAAGTCAAATGTCGCAAGGCATTTCCAGAGTAAACACGCAGCCTTTGCTCAAAAATATCCGGATGGAGATGAGAGAAAAAAAGCCGTTTCGGAACTGATGCGGAAGGTTGATCTGAGCAAAAATCATTTCCAGAAATGGATGAAGTCTGGAAAATCAACGACATACGCCAGTTATATTGCCGCTCAGGAAATAGTCAGGCACGGGAAGCAGTTTACAGATGGTGAATATATAAAAGAATCTTTCATTAAGATTTCAGAACATCTATTCACGGACTTTAAAAACAAGAGTGAAATTGTGCAGAAAATCAGGGATATGCCCCTCTCTGCAAAGACTGTCAAAGACAGAACCATAAAAATGGCAGAAGACATCACAAGACAGCAAATTAAAGACATCAATTCAGCTGTGGCCTACTCGATTGCCTGTGACGAGTCTAAAGACAAAGGTGATATTGAACAAATAGCGTTGTTCTGCCGGTATGTAAACTCTGCCGGGCCACAGGAAGAACTGATTGAGTTGATACCTCTAAAAGACCAAACACGGGGGGAGGACATCTGTGAGGCTGTCTTGAATTGTTTAAGAGCCAAATGAATAAAGACCACCCATCTGGTGTCAGTAGCTACTGATGGGGCTCCGAATATGACGGGAACGCACAAGGGATTTGTGGCTTTACTGCAGAAGTCGCTGGACAGAAAGCTGCTGACTTTTCACTGCATCTTGCACCAAGAGGCACTGTGCGCTCAAACATTTCCTCCGGAATGCACAGAAGTAATGGATGTTGTCATTCAGATTGTCAATAAAATAATGGCAAAAAGTTTAAATCACCGTCAATTCCGTTTGTTACTGGACGAGATGGAAAGCGCATATTCTGATCTCCTGCTGCACAACAAAGTCCGGTGGCTGTCCAAAGGGGAGGTGCTGAAACGCTTTGTCGCGTGTCTGGAAGAAGTGAAAACTTTCCTGGGCAGCAAAGGGCTCACCTTTCCTGAGCTGGAACAGCCAGAGTGGCTGGAAAAGCTACACTTCATGGTAGACATGACAGCGCACCTGAACACGCTGAACAAAGCTCTTCAGGGGAAAGGACGCACAGCCCTGCACATGTTGGAGGATGTTTTGGCATTCGAGCGCAAGTTGACAGTGCTTGCCAGAGATTTACAGAAAGGCACTTTGTCTCACTTCCCCAATTTGAGAGAGTTCAAACAAGGTCACGACATGATAATTTCGGAGTATTTACATTCTGCAATCATCGCAATGCAAACATCGTTTGGGAAACGCTTCTGTGAGTTCAGAGAGGAAAAAAACACATTATCCTTCCCGGTCACTCCCTTAAGCATCGATCCTTCCCTACTGAATACGACTGCATTGGCAGGTGTGAGTCAACCTGATCTTGAGATGGAACTGGCCGACATAGCCGACAAAGACATATGGGTGTCCAAGTTTAGACGCTTGACAGCAGACCTTGAAGATGTTGCCCGTCAGAAGGCCGTTCTTGCTCAGAATCACAAATGGAGTGATATTGAAAACCTTCCAAAACCGGACAAACTTGTGTTCGAAACATGGAATGCTATGCCCGACATTTATGTAAACATGAAAAAGTATGCGCTTGGAGTCCTGTCGATCTTTGGATCCACATATGTATGTGAGCAGGTGTTCTCCAACATGAACTTTATTAAAAACAAACATCGCGCACGCCTCACAGATGACAGCTTGCGATCCTGTGTAAAGATGAAGGTGACGTCATACAGCCCTGATGTGCAGACGCTGTGCGCTGAGGTCCAGGAGCAGAAATCCCATTAACCAAGTGTGATAAATATTTTAATTGCCTATTATTTTATGTATATTCATATTTTTTCATTGTTCAGTGAAATAGTCCTTTTATTTTTCAGGCTGACAGCTGGCTGATGTTATTTTTGGTTTGCTGCTGGCGGCAAATTTAAGTTTGGCGTTTTTCATAAATACAAGAAGGACTCAAATAGACGTTGAGTATTTTACTTAAAAGTAACCTTCAACCCAACGTCTTTTTTTCGGAGTTCAAAATATTTTTGTTGCATGCAGAAATGTAATTTCGTTTTCTCTGCAGGAGTTCATCAATTTCATAAATGCAACACATTATAGTTTGTTTATACATAGCATAAAGGCAAAAAAAACGTTGTATGCTGTGTTATTTCATTTTAAATGTCAAACGGGTTTTGCGGCTCCCAGTGTTTTCTTTTCTGTGGGAAACGGGTCCAAGTGGCTCTTTCAGTGGTAAAGGTTGCTGACCCCTGGTCTATAGTCTAGTGTAGCTTTCTCTGTGTTTATTTTTTATATTATTACTTAGTACAGTCCGGTTTTTTGTATTGTGTCATGTAAACCATGGTCCTGAAAAACGTTGTCTCATTGTTACTATGCACTGTACCAGCAGTTATGGTCGAAATGACAATAAAAGTGACTTGACTTGACCCTGCTTTTGCTTTTATCAAAAACGGGAGAAAATCAGTGGATGCTGGAAATCCAAGCAACTCATACACAAAATGCTGGAGGAACCTAGGAGGCCAGGCAGCATATATGGGAAATAGTAAACAGTCGAAGTTTCGGGCCGAGACCATTCATCAGGACTGGGGAAAAAAAAAAGATGAGATGTCAGAGGAAGAAGTGTGGGGGTGAAGGGGTGGAAGAAGTGGTAGGTAATAGGTGAAACTGCGAGAGGGGGAGTAGTGAAGGTAAAAACTTCTTAGTTTCCTTAACGACTCTCGAAAGATCATTGCTAGTGCCTCCACATCTCTTCAGTCACCTCCTTCAGATCTCCAGATGGGGTGTACACCATCTGATTCAGGTGACCTATTTACTTTCAGACCGTCTCTGTTTCCAAAGAACCTTCTCCCGAGTAACGTAACTTTACACATTCTGACCACTGACATCTGGGACTTCCATATTACTGCCAGTGCCTTTGACAGATAAGAGTGATGTACAATACTTATTCAGTTCATCTGCCATCACCTTGCACCGCCACCCCATTACTACCTCTCCAGCGTAATTTTTAGTGGTCCAATATCCTTTTTCAACTCTTTTTTACACTATATGTAGCTGAAGATATTTCCTAGCAATTTTTCCTCTAAGCCCTCTCTTTGGTTTTTACGTTTTCTTTGGTTTCTGTTATCAGCCGCGGTTTTGTCACCTTACCTTTAGCATACCACTTCCTCTCTGTGACTTCCGAATTGCTTTCAGAAATTCCAGCCATTGCTTGTCTGTTTTCATCACTGCCCTTGTTATTTTCAAATCAATTTCGACCAATTTTGCTCTCATGCCTCTCTAATTATTCCACATCTGACTTTAGCTTCTCCTTCTCTAATGTCAGGGTGAATTGGATCAGATTAAGATCACTTGTCCCTCAGGCTTTTTGGAAATTAAGTGACCTAATTAATTCCAGTTCGTTACATCACCCAATCCAGAAAAGCTGATCCCCAAGCGGGCTCAACCACGAGCTGCTCTATAAAAAGCGTCTTGTAGGCATTCCAGGAACTTCTGCTCTTGAGACCAACACCATCCTGATTTTTCTAATCACCTGCATGACAATCCCCCATGACTATTGTAACATTGCCCTTTTGACAAACATTTTCTATCTCCCATTATAATTTGTGGACCACATACTTTGGAGGTTTGGAAGTCTCTATACAATTCTCAACAGGGATTTTTTTTTAACATTTGCTGCTCCTTCATTCTACCCACAGATTCTACACCTTCCAGACCTATGCCACCTCTTTCTCATGATTTTATTTAATATTTTACCGGCAGAGACACACAACCCCACCAGGAGCTTGTTTTTACAATAAATATATAAGTATCTGGGAAACAAGAGGACCTGCAGATGCTAGAAATCTAGAGCACTACACACAAAGTGCTGGAGGAGCTCCGCATGTCAGGCTGCACCTATGGACGGGAATCAACATTTCGGGCCAAGACCCTTCATCGGGATCGCGATTCTTTTTATTGTAATTCATTTTTTAATGAAGTTCATCATCAACAAACTTTTCCATAAGATGTATTTCAGGTATTGTACACATATATGCCACAAGTCTCCACACAATATTTATCTGAGATATGCACTTATAGAAAAGAGATAAAAGAACAAGTGAAAGGAGAAAACTATGTACAAGTAAGCAGTGGTCTTTTTTTTTTACAACATTTTCATTCATTTGTGAGAATAAAATCAGGTCTATAAGGTGTTATGTAGTTAAACCATTTTTCCCAGTATGAATAAATTTGTTCTAACTTATGATTAACAGATGCTGTTATCTTCTCCATTTTGTAAATATCCATTGTAATTTCCATTCATGCGTTTACGGTTGGGCTGTTCTGTGATAACCATTTCCTGGTAAAAAAAATCTTTTAACCAGTCACCAACATTAATATTCATTAAATATTTATCCCTTTGTACCGATTCTTGAGGTATATACCGAATATATATGGTCTTATTTTCTAAGGTTATTTCACATTTAAAATGTCTTTCAGGGCATTGTGTATTCCACTCCTATAGTCTTTGACAACAGGGCCATCCCCGAAAATATGATAATGGTATGCATTTTGATTTACACAATTTCTCCAGCAAACAGGAATTTAACTATCATAATGGGATTTCTGAGAGGGTGTAATAAAATAATCATATCAAAGTTTTCCATCCAATCTCCGTCCGTTTCTGTGAACTGGTACAGCTCCATTGATAACTCCATAATATTGTCCATTCTTCCTCAGATATAATTATTCCTCATTCCTTGTCCCATTTTGTTTTAATGTACACGCTTGAAATTATTCTACTACAATTATCTGAATTATACTTCTCTTTTTTTCTAAATAGTTCTATCAAACATGAATTTGTCTTGGTTCCATTTTTAGCCCTCCTATTAACAAAAGGTGGAGTGGCGGAGCAGACTCACCTACTTCTGCTCCATTGTCTTGTGATCTTGTAATGTTGCCCTTTTGGTACGCATTTTCTCACTCCCATTGGAATTTGTCGACCACATACTTACTACTGTTTGGAGGTCTCTATACAATTCCCATCAGGGAGTTTGTTTTTACATTTGCTATCCCTTCATTCTACCCGCAGATTCTACCAACAAACAAACAAAGCAGTAAGTGAAGAAAATGCCAAGAGAAACCAGAGACAATCGAGACATTTCAGGCTCCTGCAGCAGTTTAATTCAATCTGATTACTTACAAAAGTACAATCAAATGGCAAATATTCTCAATAGGGGAATCAAGGGATATGGGGACAAGGCAGGGACTGGGTATTGATAGTGAATGATCAGCCATGATCTCAGAATGGCGGTGCAGACTCGAGGGGCCGAATGGTTTACTTCTGCACCTATTGTCTATTGTCTATAAATATCATTCACCAAAATCTTTAAAATACAAACTCATGAATGCCCTCTATCACTTCATAAAGGCACAATAAATTCAAGCCTGATCCAATTTTAGAGTCAAAATCTTACAAATTATATGATAATCAATAATTAGGATAGGACAATTCATAATAACCATCCGGATATAATTCTACAAGATAAACAAGCAGGCACAACTCCCTTAATAGATAAAACCATTCCCAACACACACATGTTCCACGACCAGTGGAGCACCGCACCACAGTTATTGTTTGTCTCGTCAGTCAGACAAACAAAAGATTTTCTCTGTCAATCAGCTTCCAAAAGTTGCTACTCTGTCATTCGTTGCCACGCCCCGCTGCTGCTTCCCTTCTCACCATCATACGTTCATAATCCAGAGCCCCAAACTCTGCCCTGTGCAGATCCCCATCGGGTTTCTGACCCTGCTTCGTTGAACATCCAACAGATGTTTCCCCATTCTGCTTTCAGTCTTTAAAGGACAGGGGTGTTTTCAACAACCTTTAGAAGCAGGAAAAATGACACATAATGTGGAAATGAGTCGTGAATAAGGAGGTCATTCTTCCTCAGTCCAGAGATGAGAGGGGCGGAGAACATGTCAGACAGAACTGCAGTCAGCTCGTCTTCTTCAGTCTGCTGGGAATTCAAGGGGAACCTCTTAACCGATAGACTGGTGACTGGAACCCATCCCACAGGGAGAGCGAAAGGGGAACAACAGGGGAGGATTTAAAGGACTGCCCTGGAACAGAATCACTGGCAGGGTCCAGCTAGCCTGAATAGACTCTCTACTCTGCACTACGCGTGTTATAAATTAACTAAGTACCGGAGACAGAGTTTAAAATAGAACTGATTTATTCGTCTCAGATCCAGAATATTAAACGCCAGTTGTCACAAGGTTAGATTACTGAGTGAATCCCTTCCCACTTTCACAACGGGTGAACAGCTTCTCCCCAGTGTAAACTCAATGAGGCACATTTGGTGGAGATGGCTGAGAGAATCTCTCCCGAATGTCTGAGCAGATGATCGGCCTCTACCCAGTGTGAACTCGCTGGTGTCTGAGTAGATTAGATGACCGCGCGAATCCCTTCCCACAGACTGAGCAGGTGAACGGCCGCTCCCCACTGTGAACTCGCTGGTGTCTCTGTAGGTTAGATGACTGAGTGAATGTCTTCCCACAGTCTGAGCAGCTGAATGGCCTTTCCCCGGAGTGAACTGACTGGTGTGTCTGTAGGTGAGATGAGAAAGTGAATCCTTTCCCGCAGACTGAGCAGGTGAACGGCCTCTCCCCAGTGTGAACTCGCTGGTGTCTTTGTAGGTCGAATGGCCGCGTGAATCCCTTCTCACAGACTGAGCAGGTGAACGGCCTCTCCCCAGTGTGAAGTTGTTGGTGCTTCTGTAGGTCGTATGATCGATTGAATCCCTTCCCACAGTCGGAGCAGGAGAATCGCCTCTCCCCAGAGTGAACTACCAGGTGTCTCCGCAGGTAGGATGAATGAGTAAATCCCTTCCCACAGTCTGAGCAGGTGAACGGCCTCTCCCCAGTGTGAACACTCTGATGTACCTTCAGATGAGATGATCGACTGAATCGCTTCCCACAGTATGAGCAGATGAAGGGCCGCTCCCCAATGTGAACTGACTCGTGTGCTTTTAGGTTAGATAACTGAGTGAACCCCTTCCCACACAAAAAACAGATGTATGGTCTCTCCCCAGTGTGAAGTCTCCGATGTGCCTTCAGCTGAAAGGACCGAGTGTATCCCTTCCCACAGTCTGAGCAGGTGAACGGCTTCTCCCCAGTGTGAACTGATTGGTGTTTCAGTAGGTGAGATGATTTACTGAATCCCTTCCCACAGTCTGAGCAGGTGAATGGCCCCTCCCCAGTGTGAACTCGCTGATCTGCCATTATGTCAGATGACCTTCCCCACAAATTCAGCAGGTGACTGGCCTCTCCTTAGTGTATGCTGACTGGTGTGTCTGTAAGTGGGATGACCGAGTGAATCCCTTCCCACAGTCTGAGCAGATGATCGGCCGCTCCCCGGTGTAAAATGACGGGTATGCCAGTAGGTCAGATGACCGAGCGAGTCCCTTCCCGGTCGAAACAGGTAGGATCGGGAAATATTACACGAATGGATGATTGCACGATTGAAGGATGATTGCACGAATAGCCCGCTGCACTTTTTAAATATCTGGGCAGACACAGCGAGTCTGGCCTGTTGTGTTCGAGATTCCCGTAGCCAAATTCCTTGTCGTGTGTAACCTGAAAAAATAACAAAATCAATCAGTATGTGAAGGACAACATTTAAGATGAGATCACTTTGGTCGCCGAGGTGTGGTCTGACATCACACTGTTACAGTGAAGTTCAACCCAAGTTGGAGAGAGAAATGACCTTCTAACTGGGCACAGTGCTGGTATATGGGATGCCCATCAAATTCTCTGATGCTCCTCCTTTCTCTATAAGAATCGGTGCAGACGAGTTATCAGGCGTAAGATTTTTACACAGAGAGTCGTCAGTGTGTGGAATGGGCTGCCGGCGACGGTGGTGGAGGCGGATACTATTGGGTTTTTAAGAGGGTCCTGGGCAGGTATATGGAGCTCAGAAAATTAGAGGACGATGGCTACCCCTGGGTAATTTCTCAGGTAATAACATGTTCGGCACAGCTTTGTGGGCCGAAGGACCTGTATTGTGCTGTTGGATTTTTTCTATGTTTCTGCTGTCTCCAATCTGTGACTTGCCTCAGTCTAACTCTCGAATTGGTATTACTCCCTGTTTCCATTGAGCTGCATTGGTGTCTGGCCCCAGAGCAACTGAAACAATCTCACACAAGTAGCCTATGTTGACTTTCTTTCATGTACTGTCAATTTAAAGTGCCACATTTTAAAGCCATGTAAATATATCCTGCTGAGATGAATAGTTGATCCACACAGCTGTTCAAAGGATTTAGAATGAATATTAGTATTATTTCAGTTTCTTGAATCAGAGTCATAGAATGTACAAGATAGAAACAGGCTCGTTGGCCATCTGCCCACTCCCATATCGCTACCATCCAGGTACCTGTACAAACCTCTAACTTGCTGAAATCGATCTCCCATGCACAACTTGAGCTGGCTGCTCATTCCACACTCGCACGATGACATGATGACGTTTCGCCTCATGTTGTCGTTAATGTTTCACCTTTCACCCCTAACCCATGACGTTTGGTTCTGGTCCCACCCAATCTCAGTAGCAAAAGTCAGCCTGAATTTACACTATCTATGCCCTCATAATTTTGGTACACTTCCATCAAATCTCGCCTCAATCTTCTGCGTTCCAAGGAATAAAGTCCAGTTCAATCTCTCCTTATAACCCAAGACCTCCAGACCTGGCAACATCCTTGCGAATTTTCTGAGAACTCTTTCAACTTTTTTAAAAGTCTTTCATGTGGATGGTGACCAAAACTACACACAATACTCCAAATAAGGCCTCATCATTGTCTTGTACAACGTCAACATAACATCGATCTCCTGTACTCAGTACTTCGTTTTATGAAGGCATATGTGCCAAATTATTTCTTTTTATCCCTATCCAACTGTGACACATCGTTCAGTGAATTATAGACCTATGGTCCCATCCCTTTCTTCAACTACACTCCTCAGTGCCCTAACAGTCACTGTGTAAGACCTATCCTGGTAGATCCTACCAAAGTGTAATACCTCAAAACTGGATGCATTAAATTCCATTTTCCATTTCTCAAACCATTTCTCCACCTGGTCCGGTTCGCACTGCAAGCACTGCAAGACTGCAAGCAAGTTTTCTCTCAGTCTGCTAAACCCGCAGTCTTGTTTTCATCCACAAATTAGCTGATACGGCCATCCATGTTATTACCCAGATTGCTGATATAGATGACAAACAACAACAGATCCAGCACTGATTCCTGTGGCTCACCACTAGTCACATGCCCCCAGTCAGAAAGACAATCATCTGCTACCACACTCTGAATTCTGCCAGAGACAGTATC
Source organism: Hypanus sabinus (assembly GCF_030144855.1). Taxonomy (NCBI): domain Eukaryota; kingdom Metazoa; phylum Chordata; class Chondrichthyes; order Myliobatiformes; family Dasyatidae; genus Hypanus; species Hypanus sabinus. Next base: position 205,059 of record NW_026781269.1, on the reverse strand, counting down.
TCATCCAATTTATTCTCATCTTGAACGCTGAGTGACTGAATCTTCTTGACCAACCTCCCATATGAGACTTTGTCAAGTGCCTTGCTAAAGTCCATGTAGACAACATCCACTGCCTTGCCTTCACCCACTTCCCTGATAACTTCCTCGAGAGACTCTATAAGATTGGTTAGACATGACCTACCATGCACAAAGCCATGCCATCTATCCACGTAGATCCAAATATTTATATATTCTGTTTCTGCACAAATGTTCCAATACGTTTCCCACTACTGATGTCAATTTCCTCGTTTATTTTTAGAGCCTTTCTTGAACAGAGGAACAACATTGGCTGTCCTCCAATCCTCCAGTACCTCACCTGTCACTAAGGATGATTTAAATATCTGTGCTTAGGCCTCGACAATTTCTGCATTTGTCTTATGCAGGGTCCTGGGGAACAACTTGTCAGGCCCTGGGGGTTGATCCACGCTAATTTTCCTTCAGACAGAAAACACCTACACCTCTGTAATCTGTACAGGGTCACTGAAGTTGATGCTGCCTTGACTCACTTCTACAGACTCTGTGTCCATCTCCTGTGTAAATACGGATGCAAAACTACTATTTCAAACCTCCCCCATCCATTTTGTCTCCCGTATAGAATACCATTCTGATCGTCCAGGGTGGGCATGTTTCTGTTCTGACCTTCTCCATGTTTCTGTGACAGAGAAGCTGGTCAGAGTTGACTGGAAAGGGAATCTGGTAGGAATGACGACAGAGCAGCAATGGCTGGAGTTTCTGGGAGCAACTTAGGAGGTGCGTGGTAGATACATCCCAAAGAAGTGGAAGCATTGGAAAGGCAGGAGGGCACAACCGTGGTTGAAATGAGAAACCAAAGCCAACATAAAAGCCAAAGAAAGGGCAAACAAATGAGCAAAACCCATAGGGAAGCTTTCAGAAACCAACAGAAGACCACTAAAAAATGTCATCTGAGCTCACGGCGTGGAATGATGTAGTCATGTTGTCATGATGTAATGATGTAGTCATTAATGAGTCTTGGCTGCACCCAACAGTCTGAGGCATTTAGAGGAACAAAATATCCGGGGCCTCAATATTTCTTGAAAACCAAGGTACCCTGCACCAGTTCCTTTTCAACTTTTATGTAGGCAAGCATATACAAACTAGACACCCTCAATATTTCACTTCTGAAGGCCTCCCACTTACCAAGTACTCCTTTGCCAAAAATCATTCTGTCCCAATCCACACTTGTCAAATCCTTAAAATTGAGCTTTCTGCAATTTGGAATGTCAAGTGTTGTCCAGGCCTCTGTTTTTCCGTATTTACTTGGAATCTCATGGCATTATAATCACCAGACACAAAGTGTCCCCATACACTAATTTCTGTCTCTAGCTCTGGATCATTTCCTAACCTCTACGTCCGGAATTCTACGTACTGATTAAAGGAACATTTGACGCCTCTACTCCATCTAGTCGTTTTACAGTATGGGAGTCCCAGTCAATATATGGAAAGTTAAATTCACTTACTAAATGAAAAATTGCTTCTTTGCATAGTCTGCGATCTCTCTATAAATAGGCTCCTGTAAATCCCTCAGACTGTTGGGTGAAACCAAATTCCAGTAATGGCTACAATATCACAATTCCATGCCCTGACGTCTGAACAACATCTGTCTTTTGTCAACAAAACAACCTCTCCCTCATTGTCACAAAAACTAAGGAGCTGATTGTGGACTACAGGAGGAAGGGAGACAGACTAACCCCCATTGACAGGATCTGGGGTTGTGAGGGTAAACAGCTTTATCAGTACTCCATCCGTACTGGAAAGGAAGGGGGAAGGGCCAGATGTTTGATTGATTTTGGAGAAGTGGGTTGTGGTCCTGTGAGACTTGGTTCTATTTGTCAGCAGCTCCCTATTCGCGCAAACTCCAATTTACCCAACAACTCACTCTCGTTTAGGTGCGATCGACGTCGCTTTCATATTTCACACAACCCTTTGCCCTGCGGGGAAACAGATAAACCTATACCCTGATATAGGAGACACCACTTACCTCTGAGACTGTAACCGAATGGCGTTCGGTGCGGTCCCGGGTAACCTCACTCTGACCTCCCGGGTGAGCGGCAGTGGATCTGGACCAGGGTGTTTAACCTGCGGGGAAACAGATCAACCAATACCCTGATATAGGAGACACCACTTACCTCTGATGCTGTAACCGGATGGCGTTCGGTGCGGTCCCGGGTAACCTCACTCTGACCTCCCGGGTGAGCGGCAGTGGATCTGGACCAGAGTGTTTAACCTGCGCGGAGAGTTCAGTCTGAGATGAGGCAGAAATTGACACTTTTCGGCACCAATGGAGCTAAATAACTCGCTCGTCTCCTGACGACGGTTGTCTGGCAGATGACGGGCACACAAGGTTCCCCAAATCGTCTCAGCGTGAGCCCCTCACCTTAATTATAAATTAAATTATTTAAATTCCAACTGTGTGTTGATTATTTACCAGCAGGGGGAAATAATCAATGCATAAAACTGGAAATTGAATAATTAATTACTATTTGTTTCCAATTCAACCCTATAATAAAATCATATCCCTCTTCACAAGCCGTCATTATACTAAATTGCACTGATTAAATTGTCAGAGCTTTTCGTGTCAACACACCAATACGTATAACTGGACCACACGGCTGCTAGAAGCTGCTGCTGCAGATAATGAGGTCACGGCAGATCTGATCTAAAATGTAATTACGCATTCACCCCCCCCCCACCCCTGTCCATCCCCGAAACACTTCAATCCCGCTGTTTATCGACAATATCGGCCATAAACAGAGTGGAAGACTTTGCTTCCACTGGCCATTGAGGAGCAGAGTTCAAAACTCTCCCAATCGGCGCAGGAACAATCGATATTTCGTCTGAAATAAGACATTCTGAAAACGAAGCAGGTGTTTTGCTGTACGGATCTCGCTCTCTTGCTTTGAAACAGGTGGCCATTGTTCGAGAGCTGTTCTTAACCTTTACTTAACTTGTGGAAAATGTAAATTGTGCAAGCCGGTAACAGTCGGAAGACAAAAAGCACCACAGACAAAAGTGGCTTAAAATATCTCCTTGACCGCTGATCCAATGCACAGAGGACTGGCTAATTGGAAATAATGATCCGAAATAAATATCAGAGCCTGAATTATTCTCACCGTAATTCCCCAAGAATATTCTGTGAGTGTGGATACCGTGTGCCGTTTCGGACAAATAACTCCGCCCACTGTCCCACACGGATCTCTCGTAACCATGGCAACACACACAATACTGGAGGAACTCAGCAGGTCAGGCAGCATCTATGGATGGATGTCAATAGTCGACGTAACGGACCGAGTCCCTTCATTCGGACTGGAATGGAAAGGGCAAGCGGCCAAATGATTGACTGATTGGGAAGGTGCGGCTGGTTCTGTGAGTCTCGGAGCTCCGGGGCTGCGTGCAAGTATTTACCTGCTCGTACACATTCCTCTGAACAGGGAGCGGCCGTTATGCAGAGACTAAATTCAACCGGTTGGACAGAACACTGCCCTTCAAATCTGAAGGAAGTTTAACCCTTTCTGCTACAGGAAGAGATAGTCCCAATGACGTGCTGCACAGAACATTACGTGTGGTCTCGATCCTGCAACTTTACCAGTTACTTTGCTGCGAATTTCCAGCATTTTGCGTTTAATCTCAGACTCGCTTCATCTGGACATGTGCTCAAATAATTTTCAGGCTTTCTTCAAATAAATCAAACCGAGGCATTACCAAAAGAGACATTCCGTAATATAACTGGGATCTCGTCCTGTTATTCTGAGTAGTTGTGTTTTAATGAGGGAGAGAGAGACCGGTGATGGGTCACTACCCCATGGGATTTCACGTGTCACTATCAGGATGAAAGGTATCTTCTGCTCGCACTCATTAAAAACCACCCTGGAAAGTATTTCTGGTTGAAGGCAACGGCATCGTTTCTCTTAATCCATTTGGACAATGATTGTCCCGTTAACATGTACATGTCAGGACTCCCTTCTCCCAGTAAATTCACTCCCGATTCCGACCAAAGCCGAGCCTCGCTGTACACGCTGAATCGTTGTGTAGAATCATAGACAACACTTACCTCTGATGTTGTAGCAGGACGGCGTTCAGTGTGGTCCCGGGAAATCACAGTCTGACTTGCCGGGCGATCGACACTGGTCCTGCACCGGTGTTCTCACTCTGTACGGAGAGCTGAGTCTGAGCTGCTGCTCCCGAGGCCACTCGGCTGTGATGTGTCCGTCGCTCATTACAGATGGACAGGGCCGGGTGAGCCGGGGTAGAGCGGGACTGCCGCAGTCCGGGTCACACTAACACTCACCGGCTCAGGACGGGTCTGACAGCGGGAGGAGGCAGGAGTGGGGTCAATGTAGCAACCCTAAAGAGGAAAACAAACAGGCTGCGTTAACCTTTCTGTCCGAATTTCCGTGTAGATCTCTCCTTTTTCTTTCATCGTAACCAGTGGGGCGGAGTTTCTCTGTTTAACTCAGCGAGTCCCAGGCTGCGGATTTGATCCAGTCCGGGTTCTGGGAGGGTCTGAGCTCCGCCCCGTGTGTAAACAGGACTGCCCGGCGTAGGTACAGTTTCAACTCAAACGTCCCTTACCTGTTCAGGTACAGGGAGCCGCCTTTCTGCTGAAATTAATGCAAACACGTTCGACTACATATTCCAACTCATGTGGGAAAAAAATATAGTCAATGATTTTCTCAGCGCCTCTCGATTCAGAGGAGTTTATTAACATTTATAAACTCCATCATTATGAGATTATTGTATTTCCATCCGGACAACTGCTGTCACAAGAAATCCCCTCGCTCACGGTTAACAGCGGGATTCGTTTCACAAGCAGTGATTGCTGAGTGTCATCCTGCCGGAAATACTTGTGGAATTTGTTTCACTTAAAATTCGGCTGTTCCAAATGGCCGGAAGTTTTACCAAGGGGGTGTGGTGATGGGCTGATTGAAAATGAGCTACCGGGGTGGGGTGGGGAGTAGTAGTGTGCTAATTAAAAATGGGACTCTCAGTTCCCTCTATCGCCTAATACTCACTCTCCCCCCATCCCTCTACCCCATGTAACTATCTATACCCCTCATGACTGTGTAGACTTTCATTAAATCTCTCCCAAATCTTCTGCGTTTCATGAACAAAGTCGTAAACTTCTTTAATCTTCCCTTATAACTCGGGTCCTGCAGTCACAATAACATCCTTGTAAATTGTCGTTGTACTCTGTCAATCTTATTTACATTTTTCCTGTGGGTCGCTGACGTAAACTGCTCATAATACTCCAAATTAGGTCTCATAACCTTCCTAACTGACGCAATCTCCTGTACTGAATACTTTAACTTATGAAGGACGATGTGCCAAACATTTCTTTACTATCTTGTCCAGGTGTGCCGCAACGTTCAATGAAATGTGGACCTGTATTCCCAGGCGCCCTTGTTCTACCGCACTACTGAGTGCCCAACCGTGCACCGTGAAATTCCTATCCTGGTTGATCATCCCGAAGAGCAACAACTCGCTGGCCTGAGTTAAATTCCATCTGCCATTTTCAGCCCATTTTCCCCACCTGATGCAGATCCGTCTGCAAGCTCTGATAGTCCTCCTCGCTCTCAAATGCATCTCAAACGTCGCTGTCATCCAGAAATTTGCCGATTCGGTTAATCAGACAATCATCCATATCACTGATATAGGTGACAAACAACAACGGATATCAGCACCGATCCCTGCGACATTCCGCCAGTCACAGGCCTCCTGTCAGAAAGGCAACCATCAGCTACCACTATCTGCCTTCTCCCACAACGCCAACGCCAAGAGAATTAACTTGATTGACCATCATCCGATGTGAGACCTTGTATGAAGTCTTACCAAAATCCATGTAGAAAATACCCAATGCCTTCCTTTCATCAATTTTCCTGATAACATCCCTCTTCAAAAAAAAACCTATAGGATTTTCTAGAAAACACGAAGTCCCTAAACAGGCCTGTTTGTTCAAATGTTAACTATTCTGGTCCATCCAATTCCTTCCACTACAGATATGAGGTGCAACTGTCCTATAATTTTCTAGTTTAAATTTAGTGCCTTTCCTAAAAAGTGGAACAAAATTACTTATCCTGCAGTCCTCTGGTCGGTCTCTTGTCGCTAAACATAATTTGAACATATCCGCTACGTCCCTACAATTTCCGTGCACGCCGCCATCAGGATCCAGGGGATCAACCTGTCAGCCGTTGAGGATTTATCTGCCCTGATTTGTCTGAGCACCTCCTGATCGGTGACGTGTACAACGTCCATGGCCTCACTTCTACAGATTCTGTGTCCTTTTTCCGAGTGAGCACAGGTGCAAACATCCACCTCGGAACGCCACTATCTTTTTTGTCTCCACGCACAGATTACCATTCCGATAATCCAGAGGGTCATTTGTGTCCCCTGCAATCCTTCTGATTTTCAAATACCTGTATAATCCCTTAGGATTCCTACTCATCTTCTCTGCAAAGCAACCGTATCCCACCTTTTGGCCTTCATATTTTCTCTCTCCATGTTATGTTGCTTTTCCACGACTCCATAAGCATCGCATTTTTTTCGTGGAACATGGATGTGAGGGGATGGAGAGCAGATGAATGGGACTCGATAGATTAACACGTTCGACTTGGAGATCGGGAACTGTGCACAGTGAATCTCCTGCTGTGGGATACAGAGAATGAGAATCATGCGTGGTAAAGACTGGAATGGTGCGCAATAAGATCCAGAGACCGTGAATGAATCGTTTGTGGAAAATTCCCGTGTAAAATCGCAGACCAGGAACCTTGCGTGCTGAACATCCCCGCTGAGGTTTCCAAAGACAAGGAACCGCAATCTCACACTGGCTTTGTTCAGTGACTCAGGAAAAGCCATGACAACCGTTCTTGCAATTGTGGATAAATAAATACCTGTTCCAATAATTCTGACCTCGCCACATGTCAACCTCAACTCTCTTTCTCTCCATCACCGTTATGCTCACTCTCCTGCCCCTCCGCAGCAAACACGTTCCCTCCTTCTGCCTCCAACCCGTCTCGCTCACTGTCGCCATTGATGCCATCTCACTCCCCCGTTGTTCTTCGCCGTCCGACTTCGTCACCCTGTTTCTTCGCAGAGCCCACCACCTCTCCCTCCCTGCAGACCATCTCACGCGTCCTCAGTCACATCCCTCCTTGCTCGCTACCCCTATCACACACCGATTTCTCCTCGACGCACACCTCTCCTTCCACAACCCACTCCCTCAGCCCCTCCTCGCCCCCGTTATTTCCCCTCCCCCTTTCAACCTCCCTAATCCTGTCTCATACTTCATCTGTTACTCCCTCACTACTACTCATATTCCTCACTCTCCCTACCCCTTACTCCTCCCTGGACTCCTACCCTTCTCTCACCCTCGCTCTCCTTTTGCCTCATGCTCTCTCCTCTCGCCTATCCCACTCTTCCCCTACGCCTCTCATGACCCTCTGTCCCATTCCTCTGACACCCTTTCTCGCTGCCCCTACATCTCCCTCATATCAGCTATGGCCCCTGCACTTTCCGCACTTGTCTCCCTCGGGGTCTGAGGAATCAACTTGTCAGACTCTGGGGATTTATTCACTCTAATTTGCTTCAATGAGCAAGCACGTCCTCTCTGTAATCTGTCTCACGTCCATGACCCCCTACTTCTGCTGTATCCCACTTCTATACATTCTGTCCGTTTCCTGGGTGAACACAGATATAAAACCTCCATTTAATATCGCCCGCATTGTTTTTCTTTTGTCTCCGCGTCTAAATTACCATTCTGAAAATCCAGAGGTCAGTTTTGTTTTTGCAATCCCTTTGTTCTTAAAATATCTGTATAATCCCATCGGATTTCCATCACCTTGTCTGCTCGGGCAAACTCATGCCATCTTATAGAGATGCTGATTTCTTTCTTACACGTTCACTGTTATTCCTATACTCCATAGGTACCACATTTATTCCAACCAGCCTGTGCATTACACACACCTCAATTTTTCTTTTTACCAAGGCTCAATATCTTTTGAAAATCAAGATTCCCAAAAAGTATTACTTTTTCTTTTTATTCTGACAGACCCAGAAAAGCTTAAATTCCCAAAATTTTACCTTTGATGTTCTCCCACTGACATAGTATATTTTCGTTTCAGAAAACAACCTGTTCCAACGGACACTTGTCGATTAAGGTGAGTATTAAGGAGGATCGGACCCAAGGGTTAATTAGCACCGGGTTATTGAAGGAGACCAGAGATGAGATTGCCGGCCCCTTGACCAGTATCCTTGTCGTCTTTGGCCACAGACAAGGTCCCGAAGGACTGGCAAGTGGCCAGTCTTGCTGTTCTGTTTGTGAAGGGAACAAGGGAAAGTCCAGGGTGAATTGGCAGCCTGATTTCAGAACTGGATTGCGTATAGAAGACAGGTGGTAGTGGCTGAAGGGACATTCGAGCGGGAGGTCTGCAATGAGGAGAGTCTGCAGCGATCGGCGCTGGAGCCTCTGTCGTTTGTGCTGTTTGTAAATGACCTGGTTTGGTGGCAGAGGCAAATACATTAGAAACCTTTAGGAGACGTTTGGGTAGGCACATATATGTAAGGAAGTTTGGGAGATACGGACATGACGTACGTCAAAGGGCTGTAGTGATTTGCATTTTAGCTTGTTCGACACAACATTTTGGCGCATGTCCTGCCGCTGTGCTGTACTTTTCTTTCTTGTATGTGGAGCAGTTCTCCAGTTTGGCCTGACTGAGTAATCACGATTTTTTTTGCCTGACTAGTGACGACAACAGCCCCTTTAATTACCCCGCCCCCAACTTTGTTGTGTCTGGAACAACGGAACTGCGGAATATTGAGCTGCCAGTCCTATCACATTCCCCGCTCTCTGCCTTGTACTCACCGTCTCACCATCCTTCATAATCTAGTTCTTCTACACTCTTCTCTTCTAACTCAAGCTCTCGCCCCCTCTAGTTACCCCGCTCTTTGTCCCTTCCACTCTCCCTCCTTTCCTCCCCTCTCCTCACACACTCTCTCTCTCTCCTCTTTCCATCTCTTTCTCTCTCGCTCCTTCTCATTCTCTCAACCTACCCACAGAGGGGAACACATTTTCAGCTTCCCCCTCAGGAGCTTCCACACACACCCCCTGCCCTTCCCCTCCCCCTTGATATAGTTCTTTATATTGTGTCATGTCGCGGTCGGGACTGCCGCGGGTTGATTTATTGAAAGACATCGTGAAAAAAACAGCAGGTAATTCGAATGTGAGGTGAGCATAAAATCACCCGGTGCCTCTCCTGTTGCTAAGCGTATTTTCAATATGTCTGCTACCACCCCTGCAATTTCTGTAATTGCCCCTCTCAGTATCCAATTGAACAACTTGTCTCGCGTTTGGGATTTATTCACCCTAATTTGCCTCAAATCCGCAAACTCTTCCTCCTCCGCATTCTGTCCAGGGTCGATGACGTCACTGCTGCTTTGCCTCACTTCGGTAGATTCTGTGTCCGTTTCCCGAGTTAACACAGATGCAAATAAACTATTTAAAATCTCCCCCATCTTGTTTGTCTCCATGCATAAATTGCAATAAGTTGCATAAATTGATAATCTAGACGGTCAATTTTGTCCGTGACAATAATTTTGTTCTGCAAATATCAGTATAATCCCATAAGATTCTCCATCGCCTTGTCTGCTAGGGCAAATTCATGTCTTCTTTTAAACGTTCTGGTATCTTTCTCAAGTTTTTTTCTTACGTTTCCTCGACCCCAAACATACCGCATTTGTTACTAACTATCTATACCTGTTATGCACCTGCATTTTTTCTTTACCAGAGCCTCAATATCTTTTGAAAACCTCGGTTTCCCCAACTGATACACTTAGCTCTTATTCTGAGAGGCACGTATAGGCTCTGAACTCTCATAGTTTCCCTTTTGGAGGTCTCCTGTTTCCCACGTACAGGCTTTGAACTCTCACAGTTTCCCTTTTGGAGGTCTCCTGTTTACCACGTACAGACTTGCCAGAAAATTGCTGCTCCCAATCCAGACGTCAAATCCT